>NC_139672.1:15509034-15524034 GCF_951799395.1 Argentina silus | reverse complement strand
CTAGTTCCGTGGTCTGGGAACTGTCAATCCCTCATCAGGTCTCTCTCTCTCTCTCTCTCTCTCTCACACACACACACACACACACACACACACGCGCGCGTTGTTATTTGCAGTACTTTCTTCAGAATTGAGGCATGTACTTCCTGTTGACATATTGAGAGTGTGTGTAGCCCACTCTACCAAACCACAGGTGATATTTCCATCTGTGTCACACACACACAGGGACGGTGTTAGTGTGATGGTTGCGTAGTAACACGTTACGTAAAGCATACAATTATAATATGTTTATAGAGCGTTTTAACACTTGTCATAAGCATGAATAACTACATTCTGTTGTTTCATATTGTCGTGTAGTAACACGTTACTTAGAGCATACGATTATAATATGTTTATAGGGCATTATAACACTTGTCATAAGCATGAATAACTACATTCTGTTGTTTCATATTACAATGACACTGAGCTACTATAATATCAGACATTTCCCGTCTATTCAACAAATAGAGAGACATAACACGTTATGAAGTGTCATAGACACCTTACGAGGTATCACACAGCACATGAGTCATCACTGTCACATGAAACAAAGTGTTAGCGCTTGTCTTCCCTGTGACACATCTGATCAGACACATCTGCCGGCTGCTCTCGGATTCAGAATCTGTCTTCGTGTCTTGCTACGCAGACTCTTACCCCCCCCCCCCCCCCCCCCTAACCCTAACCCCCCCCCCCCTTTAATCATAACAATAGAACAACGCATCATGTAGAAGTGGGCCGGTGGCGAAGACAATAGAAAACAACAACAACAATAACAACAACAACAATAACAACAGTGCAAAACGACGTGATATCTCCTTAATATCTCCAACCAACAAATCTCTATCCATCAGTCATCATAAGACAAAGTAATCAATGCTCAAACCAGGGGCCATTGTGGGGTCACAATGCTAGAAGAAGGATTTAAAAAAAAGAAGAAATGTATTAACAGGAGAGACACTTGTACGGGGAGGGGGGGGGGGGGGGGGGGGGTAGTGGGGGTGAAGAGGTCTTTAGACGTAAATGTCTAACACTGAGAGCTCTGAGCGGTGACTGTACGGACCAGGGGAATCCGTCCTCCGACTTCATGACATAACCAGATTACACTCTGTCACGTAAGAGCGCTCGTCATCACTAATGACATTACGATGATTCACCATCTTGTTAGAGAGGGAACCCCATCAGAGGAACACAGCTGTCCAGGAGGCCTGAAACCCCCTCATCAATCCATCAGGCCTCCAATCCGACATCCAAAGTGCCTCGTCACATCCAATCCCCCTTCCCTCCATATCCTGCTTTCTGACTGTAAACAGCATTATGAATGAATTTGCTTATGAATGAACTCTGAAGCATCTTTGGAAATGCTTTTTAAAAGGGTTTTTAATGGGGTTTATGAAGGCCGCCGCGCAAAGTATTTAAATTATTTTTTTTTTTTTTTAAATCTATAATCTGTTTGAATCGGGACCCATATTTCCGGGACCCATATATACAATCCACAGTGTCTGAATTTTCCAATATCCGTCTGTGAATCCCTTCCGCAGGGATGCGGTGGTGCTGTGTCATGTCATGATGTCAACATGGCCTTGTAACAGTTCACTATTGTGGTTGGCTAGAGCAGGTTAACGTCCAGGATTATAATCCCCCTCAGATTGGTGCTATTTTAGTCCATGTCTGTCTTTGTCTGGTGTGTGTGTGTGTGTGTGTGTGTGTGTGTGTGTGTGTGTGTGTGTGTGCATGCACTCTATGTGTGTGTGACCCAGACTGGGACTCTGGGACTCACGACAGACGTCACGGTCACAGCAGATAAGAGGTGCAGACGGTGGTGTCTCAGTGTTATCTCCGTACTGTATGTATGGCATGTGGTCTGTCATAGGAGCTTCACCATACAGGTTGGAGGATTTTTAAATATCTGTCTTATGTTGTGATAATGACTAGCCTTTTCACTGTCCTGGCGCCCTGCTGGTGGAATGAGCTTCCCACTGCTGTCATGACTGCAGAGACTTCTTCTAGCATTGTGACTGCCTACGGCCCCTGGTCCGAGCATTGATTACTTTATCTTATGATGACTGATGGATAGATGATTCACTTACTTAAACAAATGTATTTGTTGTAAGTCGCTTTGGATAAAGGCGTCTGCTAAATGCCATGAATGTAAATGTAATGTAAATGTCTGAAATGAGACTAGTTTCTCTACTCCAGGCAAAGTAAGTAAGTGAACCTCCTCTACAGTATACCCCCGTTACAGAGTACAGGACGCATTAGTTGTACCTATCAGTGGAGGCTGGTGGAGGTAGAATTCTGACTCATTGTGATGCATGGAATGGAATGAGGAATGGAACGTGTTTGACACAGTTCCTCATTCCATTCCATGCATTACGATGAGCCTGTCCTCCAATGGATTCACTCAGCTGTGTAGCACCTATCTCATGCTTCCCCCTCCCCCTCCTGTGAATCTAAGCAGTCCCACTGGAGTTCATCCTCCAAACATCTCCTCTTACATTTATAGTTCAGCCGGCGTGATCGTGATTCAGCTCTGAAACAAAACCCAGAGTAACTAGGCCATCCAGAATCCAGCATCCAGCATCCAGCATCCAGCATCCAGCATCCAGAATCCAGCATCCAGCATCCAGCATCCAGCATCCAGCATCCAGCATCCAGAATCCAGCAGAGTCAACCTTCTGATTCAAAAATGTCGTGTGTGAGAGAGAGAGAGAGAGAGAGATACAGAGGCAGAGAGAGAGAGAAAGAGAGAGAGAAAGAGAAAGAGAGACAGAGACAGACAGAGAGAGAGACAGAGAGACAGAGGCAGAGACAGAGAGAGAGACAGACAGACAGAGAGAGAGGGAGAGAGAGACAGACAGACAGAGAGAGAGACAGAGACAGACAGAGAGAGACAGAGGCAGAGACAGAGAGAGAGACAGAGAGAGAGAAAGAGAGAGAGAGACAGAGACAGAGACAGACAGAGAGAGAGAGCGAGAAAGAGAGAGAGAGACAGACAGGGAGAGACAGAGGCAGAGACAGAGGCAGAGACAGAGACAGACAGACAGAGAGAGAGAGAGAGACAGAGAGAGAGAGAGTGATAGAGAGATGGAGCCTTACGTCATCGAGGGATTATAGTAGTGTAAGAGACCATAAGGCTTCACTGATCTTAACAGGGAGAGATGTGTGTGTGTGCGCGTGCGCGTGCGTGTGCGCGTGTGCGTGTGTGTGTGTGTGGGAGGATCTGGGAGCGATAGGGTTTCTCCCTCTCAGGCAGAAGACTGTGATCCTTTATCCCTTTGATGTAACAATCTGTCAAAAACTACAGTCTTGTGGAATGGATTGTTGCTTTTGAGGATATGTTTAGAAAGGAGATCAGTGGGATGTTCTCATACAAGGCAACATCACAGGGAATCAAGGAGGATCTCAATGAATGATGAATATGTACACTGCAGTAGAGGCTGGTGAAATCCTCCGATTTCTACCTCCACCAGCCTCCCCTGGTGTACTGTAGCAGAAGCCCTGGCGAGGAGGACAGATGAGATGGCTTCTGTAGGAAGAGAAGCGTGTGATCAACTTCAATAGTTGGTCCTTCGAGCATCATGTCATAGTGAGTTGTTATGGACATACTGTGCTGCTAGGCAGCTGTGTTATATATATATATATATGTATACAATATTAATATATATATACGTATATATATCCATAGACTCACACTGAGTTACTCCTGAGGGGTACAGTGACATGCAGGAACAATGGGACTGTGTGTGTGTGTGTGTGTGTGTGTGTGTGTGTGTGTGTGTGTGTGTGTGTGTGTGTGTGTGTCTGTCTGTCTGTGTGTGTGTGTGTGTGTGTGTGTGTGTTTGTGTCTTTCAGTCTCGCTGCGTGCACCACTGCTCATATCTCCGTTTGTCAACAGCATTTCATGGCCAGTTACCTGGGTAACGAGGCCGCAGCCTGGCCAAGGACAGAGACAGAGACAGAGACAGAGACAGAGACAGGGACAGAGACAGAGACAGAGACAGGGACAGAGACAGAGACAGAGACAGGGACAGAGACAGAGACAGAGACAGGGACAGAGACAGAGACAGAGACAGGGACAGGGACAGGGACAGAGACAGAGACAGAGACAGGGACAGAGACAGAGACAGAGACAGAGACAGAGACAGGGACAGGGACAGGGACAGAGACAGAGACAGAGACAGGGACAGAGACAGAGACATGGACAGGGACAGGGACAGAGACAGGGACAGAGACAGAGACAGAGACAGGGACAGAGACAGAGACAGAGACAGGGACAGGGACAGAGACAGAGACAGAGACAGACAGAGACAGAGACAGAGACAGGGACAGGGACAGAGACAGAGACAGAGACAGAGACAGAGACAGGGACAGGGACAGGGACAGAGACAGAGACAGAGACAGGGACAGGGACAGGGACAGGGACAGAGACAGAGACAGAGACAGAGACAGGGACAGGGACACAGATGTTGTTTTGTTCCTCTGGTTCTGCACCGGTGGAGCGTGCGGAGGGGACGGGCCTGCGGAGACCCTGGTGGAGCTCCATGCTTAAATGACCCAGAGGGGTGACGTGAAGACGCTGCAGCTGCTCCTCCTGCCAGCGGTGACCTGTCCTGACCACAGAGTCGGGGATCATTCAGTGTTAAGGATTTGCGTGTATGCGTATGTATATGTCCCAGTCAAAAGACACACACACACACACACACACACACACACACACACGCAAGGTAACACTGCTGGGTGAATATAGGAGAGAAGAGAGTGATGACATACAGAACCAGTCAAAAGTTTGGACACACCTTGCCAGGAATGTGCAAAGCTGTCATCAAAGCAAAAGGTGGCTACTCTGAAGAATCTAAAATATAAAACAAATTCTGGTTCTGTTTAACACTTTTTTGTTTACTACATAATTCCATGTGTGTTCCTTCATAGTTTTGATGTCTTCAATATTAATCTACAATGTAGAAAATAATAAAAAATAAAGAAAAACCATTGAATGAGAAGGTGTGTCCAAACTTTTGACTGGTACTGTATATGTCCCAGGGGAGGCTGGTGGCGGTAGAAATCGGAGGACGGGGCTCCTTGCAATGCGTGGAACGGAATGAGGAATGGTATCGGACACGTGTGATTGATACCATTCCTTCCTCATTCCATTCCATGCATTACAACGAGCCCCGTCCTCCGATTTCTACCGCCACCAGCCTCCCCTGACGTACCCCCAGGGGGTAGGAAGCAGAAGACCTCTTTAACAGTGACTGCCATACTAATTGCTAATACTAATTTTAATTGCAATTCACATGACATTTATGGTTTGATGTACTGCAGTGGTGTGATTATCATTTAGAGAGTCTTATGATATCTCTCTCTCTCTCTCTCTCTCTCTCTTTCTTCCTCTCTTTCTTCCTCTCTTCGTCTCTCTCTCTCTCTCTCTCTCTCTCTCTTTCTTCCTCTCCTCCTCCTCCTCTTTCTCTCTCTCTCCCTCTCCATTCCTCTTTCCGCCTCTCCCCTCTTTCACCCTCTCTCTCTTCATCTCTCCTTCCTACCCCATTCCCATGGTAATAATAGCCTCAAGATTAGGATTTAAAAGCTCTTCTATGTGTGAACGGAGAGAGAGCGGAAATGCAATTATGTTGGAAATCTCTTTCCGATGCTGTAAATAGCAGTCATTAATTAAAGGCATCGCGGCTGGGCTGGAAAGTTCAGGACTGCACGCTACTCTCATATCTGGAGAGAGAAGGAGATGACTTCACCAGACGGAGGACGGCCTCATCGTGATGCTGGAACGGACTGAGGAACGGTATCAAATGGAACACGCGTTTGATACAATTCCGTATTCCATGCCATGCATTACAATGAGCCCGTCCTCCGATTTCTGCCTCCACCAGCCTCCACCCGACTACACCCTAATCTGTCTGTCTGTCAGCCCTCTTTGATTCTTTGCCATCGCTATGAGGTATGTGTCATCTCACTGCTGATGGTGACTCCTGATGGTGACTACAAAGACCTACGTCCTGTTCTCTCAGAGACGGGCCGGGAGGATCACACCGACCGTCCTCTGATTTCTACCTCCACCATGACACACCACACCACACCGACACACCACTGGAGAAGAAACGGCCAATGGAACAGGCTTTGCTTGTTTCTTTGCCGTACACAAGCCATGGATTCCTCATAAATAACCTCCGGGGAGGAGCGGTCACATGGAGACTCTGTCTGTCTTCACCAATGATCTCTGATGACTGGTGTCCTGAGGCACAGTGGCCAATGACGTCTCAGTATCCGTCAACAAGGCCTGCTGGGACAGTAGACCTATGCAATGATGTGTAGGCCTTTATGGTTGACTATGGCCTCAGGCCTTGACATCTGTTCAGATGAGATAGTCACATATTATTATATATTATTATCTATTATCTATTATCTATTATCTATTATTATTATTGTTATTATTGTTATTATTATTATCATTATCATTATTATTATCATTATCGTTATTATTATCATTATTATTATTATTATTGTTATTATTGTTATTATTATTATTATCATTATCATTATTATTATTATTATTATTATTATTATTATTATTATTATCATTATTATTATTATTATTATTATTATCATTATCATTATTATTATTATCATTATTATTATTATTATTATTATTATTATTATTATTATTATTATTATTATTATTATTATTATCTATTGTTCATCATATGAGAAGACAAATATCCTATAGGAAGGTATGATTGGACAGTGCTTCAGTATGTCTGATGAAGCAGTGTTTGCAGAGATACCTGTGACAGTACAGGCACACAGAAGTCTGGGTGTACTGTCCACAGGCCTAACCTGTGATGTGGCACTAGAATTAGCACCCTACAGCCTACAGGTATATTAGCATCTGAGAAATAGCCTAAAGGTATGGTTGGAAAGTGTTATAAACAGCCCAAAACTCTGATTTGACAGTTATTATAAATGGCCTATATATTTGGTTGTGCAGTGTTATAAATAGCCTATAGATATGTGTGGACAGCAGCCTACAGGTAAGGGATGATGAGACAGTATTTCAGTGCGTCTGGTAATGCCGTGTTTATATAGTAACAGATCTGTCTGTGTTGTTCACCCCCAGGTTGCCGTGATTGGCAGGTTCCCTGTGGTGAGGTACTGTAGCTGCTCTCATCTGGAAGATGAAAAAAGACCCAAATGTGTTGTGATTTTTTTTTTGTTCTTTCCTCTTTCTTCTTCCTGATCTACCCTGGTCTGCTGCAGAGTCAGAAAAAAAAGAAGTGAGGTGAGCGTTAGGCTGGGTGATGCTGCCCTCTGCTGGATGAAATAATCGCACTTAGAAAACGACACATTCCTGATTTTGATTGATGCGTTTGAAAACATTTTCATGATATTGTATTGTTGTCTGGTGTCAAGCTCAGTGGTTTCAAATGCAAGGCTAAAACAAAGACCCTACTGTGTCTGATTCTGACTTCCCATTCATTTCTGTCCATGACGTAATAATATACTTTTGGGGAAGTTGTTCTGAGGAAGTTGTTTCTGTGATTCCAGGGGTTGGTCACCATAGCAACTTCGTCTGACAGCTCATCAGGGAACTCCTGAGAGAGTCAGGTGGCAACTTCTCCGTTTGTCATTGGGAAACACCAAACAAACAATAGAAGGTCTCACTCTCACAAGTTCACTCTCTCTACCAACAACAGATGACTCATCGTGAGGAAGGCAGCCATGGTTTCGCTTGAATACATTCCGAAACAATAATATTTCACGTTTGCATTTGAGTAACTTAGTAAGTTTAGTGATAGAAAGTGTTTCTCTCCTTCAGGCGTGGGTGACCAGACCATAATAAGCCTGCATACTCCCATGACTGCTATGTCAGGCATCTCCTTGACCCCAGGTGACCCCAGTTGACCTTTCACCTCGTTAGCAAGGCTCTAACAGGGCCTGTCTCAGTGGATGTCTCAACCTTCAACAGTAGATAAGAATAGATGTGGTCCTCTGTGGTCCTCTGTGGCTCAGTTGGTAGAGCATGGTGCTAACAATGCTTAGGTTGTGGGTTTGATTCCTGCTGGGACCATATATACTGAAATGTATGCATTCACTGCAATGTAAGTTGCTTTGGATAAAAGTGTCAGCTAAATGGCAGAGAGATATATATATACACACATGTCAGGTTTTCCACAGAGCCTGACACATGAGGATTTCCTCATTCCACAGAAATTCCCTTCTGGTCAGCTGACCCCTGCAGAGGGAACAGTGAACACCACACATAGTCACACACACACACATGATGAAACACCATATGACCACATTACAGGGAGGCCCTGGAGGTCAGATAACCTTTGTCTCCTGTCAGCTGGTTTGAGTGAGTAGCTCAACCAACCTGATAGGCTGAGTCTACTTCTGATAGGCCGAGTCTACTTCTGATAGGCCGAGTCTACTTCTGATAGGCCGAGTCTACTTCTGATAGGCCGAATCTATTTCTGATAGGCCGAGTCTACTTCTGATAGGCCGAGTCTACTTCTGATAGGCCGAATCTACTTCTGATAGGCCGAGTCTACTTCTCCCAGGCCGACCTCATTTCACGTGAATTCAGTCACAGGGGTTTTACACACTACTGGGCCGACACAAACCATACTGCACTGGCTTGGGTGTTTAACTTTCGCATTGTCCTTTCCAGCCCTGTTTCAGCAGTGAAGGTGGATGCATATCCAGGCCAGCCCAGTACAGCCCAGGCCAGCCCAGGCCAGCCCAGTACAGCTCAGCTCTGCTCAGCTCGGCTCTGCAGTGTCATCCATCAATCAATGTGTCATCAAGCAATTCATTAATCATTAATTGTATTCACATCCATACATTACATTCCAGCATATACATCCAGAATTTATCAATCATCTATTTCTATTTTGCTCCTCTGTTGTTGTTGTTGTTGTTGTTGTTGTTGTTGTTGTTGTTATTGATGTTGTAATAATAGTGATGTGTAGTACTATGGTGAACTCAAATGCTTCCAAGGACTGTGAAGAGGTTGGGTGAATTACCTCATTGCATCGAAAAGAAAGACACTTGGTTTGAGATCCATACTCAGAGAAACACTGACCCCTGGTGGATGAGAAGGGGTACACCACCTTCAGTCAAAACCTCTCTACACTGCCATCTAGTGGAGATGGAGAATAACTGCATTTCAGTTTGTGGGGGGACTGCATTGCAGGGCTCAAGTCAAACACACCCAACCCCTTGTCCTTCTCCCTTCTCCATAGCGGTGTTGAGTTGGTATGGAATTTAGCCTGGCTGTGGAAATAGGACCTCGCTGGCGCCCCCTTATGGATCAGTTATGAATCAGGATAAATTCCAGCCAGTGTTTAGAGAACACTGAGGAGGTTTGAACTGTTTAACTGACAAGGACGTTACTTACTTGTGTGTGTGTGTGTGTGTGTGTGTGTGTGTGTGTGTGTGTGTGTGTGTGTGTGTGTGTGTGTGTGTGTGTGTGCGTGTTAGTGGAGGGAATGTCTGCATGCGTGCTGTATGTGTGTGGTCAGGAAATGTTTGTGAGTGTTGTGTCAAACTGACTGATAAGTATCTTTAAACTATGTGCCTCCTGAGATAAAGCTTGTGTGTGTGTGTGTGTGTGTGTGTGTGTGTGTGTGTGTGTGTGTGTGTGTGTGTGTGTGTGCGTGCGTGTGTGTGTGCATGCGTCTATGTGTGTGTGTGTGTGTGTGTGTGTGTGTGTGTGTGTGTGTGTGTGTGCGGCTGACTGACAGTGATCCCGGGTGACTGAATAGACCTCTTATGAAGCAGCATTCTTCCATCTCTGAAAGGAATGTTTACAGACTGGTTTACAAGACAGACCACCGATCCCTGCTCCCTCTCTCTCTCCTCTCCCCCCATTCTCCTCTCTCTCTCTCTCTCCCTCTCTCTCTCCTCTCCCCCATTCTCCTCTCTCTCTCTCTCTCTCTCTCCTTTCCCCCCATTCTTCTCTCTCTCTCTCTCTCTCTTCTCTCCCCCCATTCTCATCTCTCTCTCTCTCTCTCTTTCTCTCTCTCGGAGCAATGTCTTATTATACCCATCTGTGGAATGTTTTAGTGGCAGCAGTAGTGGGCCACTGGACTATGAGATTATGGAGACTGTTGAGACTATGAAGACTATTGAGACTATGAAGACTATTGAGACTATGAGGACTATTGAAACTATGAAGACTATTGAGACTATGAAGACTATTGAGACTATGGAGACTATGAAGACCTTTGAGACTATTGAGACTATGAAGACTATTGAGACTATGTAGACAATTGAGACTATGAGGACTATTGAGACTATGAGGACTATGTGTGTGTGTGTGTGTGTGTTTGCTGGGGATGACATCACCTAATAAGACAAAGACACACTAAGTACGTACGAAATCTTCAGAATACTGATTGACTTCTTGTAGGTGTCTAGTCTGTATCTGTTTCTACAGGGCAATATGTCCCATGACTCCAGCTACAACTGATGACAACTGATGAACCCATCTCTCTCTATGCACCCATTGGACAAACCCATCTCTACCCACACACCCATTGGACAAACTCAACTCTATCCACACACCCATTGGACAAACCCATCTCTACCCACACACCCATTGGACAAACCCATCTCTATCCACACACCCATTGGACAAACTCAACTCTATCCACACACCCATTGGACAAACCATCTCTCTCCAAACATCATCCACGTGGCTGAGACCTCAGTCTGTCACTTTGAACCATACATTCACAAATATGTGTCAAGCACAAGTGTCTGTTGTATAAATAAAACCTTACGCAACAGCTCAGTCCTTTGATCTACGTCCAAACTGGATCCAGATCCATCGTTTTTGATTCGCCATTGGAAACACATGAACACAACTCCATTAGGGGGATTTCTAGTGAATGGCACAGTTCTAGAATGATCTAAATGCTTTGCTTGCTTCCTCTCAAACGGTTTGTGTCCCCACAAAACATTTTGTGAGGGAGGGCTGTGCAGGAGGGGGGCAGAGTACCCCCTCCAAACACACACACACACACACAAGCGCACACACACACACACACACACACACACCCTCCACTCTTAATGTGCCCATAAATACTTTGTAGAGCTGCCAGCGACCAGCCCCTTTCTGTTTTGGAGGGAGCTGAGAGAGGCGTGGAGGCGGGGGGTTAAAGAGGAGTGCAGATATCAGAGGCTTACATTGGATATGCATTGAAAGAAAAAAAACCCTGATGAAACACACACACACACACACACACACACACACACACACACACACACACACACACACACACACACACAAGCGCGCGCGCGCACACACACACACACACACACACACACACACACACATACACACACAGGGACGGAGGTACACACACACACATACACACACAGGGACGGAGGTACACACACACACACACACACACACACACACCCACACACAGACAGCGACAACGCAGACACTCTGCAGAAAGCTAAATTGAAACATCTTGAAGTCATGACATGGGCCCGCTGTTGTCTTCATCATCACACAAGTTGAAGAAGAAGAAAAAAAACCAAAAAAAAAACCCACCGCCCACTGCCAGAAACCGACCTATCAGACACCGAGATTGATATCAGAGGGTCCTGTTTTGAAAACTGGTCGCCGTCGTCCACTCCCCCCCCCCCTCCTCCCTCCTCCCTCCCCTCCTCCCTCCTCCTCCTTCCCCCTCCCCCCCCCTGGGAAAACAGCGACAACAAATTAGCCGTCTTTTATGTCCAGGACCAGGGACGACACTTGGACAGCCCTGGGATTGTCCGCCTGGGTTCCCATGATCCTACCCTAACCTTCTCTTTCAGCCTGGAAGGAAGCAGCCATTGTACCAGCACCTGTTTCTGTGGAAATTGGTAAAATGATGGCTTTGTTAGGCGTCGCCTAGGCAACCTGGAGAAAAGAAAGCTAGTAGGGACTGGGGGTGAAGGGAGGGGGGGCTAAAGAGGGGGTGGGGGGTGGGGGGGGGGTAGTAGTAGTGGGGGCTGGGGCGCTGGACAAGGAGGGTCCCCCCAATCCCCCTCAAAATGAAGAGAGAGATAAGAGAAAGTGGCTTTGCTGGGGGGGGGGTGGGGATCAGGAGATGAGTTCCCTGGTCTGATCCTGCTATGACCAATGTTACTGGTGCATGTGTGTGTGTGTGTGTGTATGTGTGTGTGTATGTGTGTGTGTGTGTGTGTGTGTGTGTGTGTGTGTGTGTGTGTGTGTGTGTGTGTGTGTATGTGTGTGTGTGTGTGTGTGAGAGTGAGTGTGTGTGTGTGTGTGTGTGAGAGTGAGTGTGTGTGTGTGTGTGTGTGTGTGTGTGTGTGTGTGTGTGTGTGTGTGAGAGTGAGTGTGTGTGTGTGTGTGTGAGAGTGTGTGTGTGAGAGTGAGTGTGTGTCTCCAGTCCCTGTCCTGGTCACAGTGCTAGGCTGCTCCTCCACCACAGCTCTGTGTGGCATTGTTAGTCAGTAGGAGGTGGTGTGAATGGGCTGAATGGACTAAGGTCATACACATCATGTCTGGGGAATATTCCCCAGTCAGGACAGAGGTTTCAACAGGAGCACTTCTATCAATATGTGTGTGTGTGTGTGTGTGTGTGTGTGTGTGTGTGTGTGTGTGTGTGTGTGTGTGTGTGTGTGTGTGCGCGCGCTATTCCAATGTATTTCCAATGTCAACCTAATTGAAAATGCATACAAATACAGAAAACACAACCACACCTACACACAGCTATCTGTTGAAGCTTAGGGGAGGAGATAGGGAAGGAGATAGGGAAGGAGATAGGGAAGGAGATAGGGAAGGAGAAGTGGTTGGGATGGAGGAGGCTACTGATACATGTTTACAGGTGGTCATTCACATAGAAATAGAATTCTAGATTCTGTTTATCTATATCATTCTATTTCTATGGTCTCACACACTCGATGACTCACTGATGATGGTCCCCAGGGAGTCACAGACAGGCATTAAGAGCCTCTTGAAATAACCTGTTTTTATAGAACTCTGCGTGTGTGTTTTTAACCTCTTTTTTTTACCTTTCTTGTACCAGTTTGCCAAAGGAAAACTAATAAATGTCATGAAAATGTAATGGACAATAAAGTATTCTTGTCTTGTGTTTTCAGGATAAAAAAAAAAATGTTTGGAATGAAAAGTCAATATCGTAAATATTTCTAAAGACACTATTAGATATCACATGTTTGGATTTCCATTGAACTGATGAAGCATTATTTAAACAAATTATAGCAGCTAGGATGTAGGATCGGGGGAGGCTGGTGGAGGTAGAAATCAGAGGACGGGCTCATTGTCACGCACGGAACGTCATGAGGAACGGTATCAAACACATTACGAGTCCGTCCTCCGATTTCTACCTCCACCGGCCTCCCCTGATGAGGTTCCGTAACCGTCTCTCCTTCCCTCTGCTGATGTTCTGCCTCAGACGGTGTCCTCTGGCCTCTGGCCTCTGGTACGGTCCTCAGACGGTGTCCTCTGGCCTCTGCTACCGTCCTCAGACGGTGTCCTCTGGCCTCTGCTACCGTCCTCAGACGGTGTCCTCTGGCCTCTGCTACCGTCCTCATGGTGTCCTCTGGCCTCTGGTACCGTCCTCAGACGGTGTCCTCTGGCCTCTGGTCCCGTCCTCAGACGGTGTCCTCTGGTCTCTGGTCCCGTCCTCAGACGGTGTCCTCTGGCCTCTGGTCCCGTCCTCAGACGGTGTCCTCTGGCCTCTGCTACCGTCCTCATGGTGTCCTCTGGCCTCTGCTACCGTCCTCATGGTGTCCTCTGGCCTCTGGTCCCGTCCTCAGACGGTGTCCTCTGGCCTCTGGTACCGTCCTCAGACGGTGTCCTCTGGCCTCTGGTCCCGTCCTCAGACGGTGTTCTCTGGCCTCTGGTCCCGTCCTCATGGTGTCCTCTGGCCTCTGGTACCGTCCTCAGACGGTGTCCTCTGGCCTCTGCTGATGTTCTGCCTCAGACGGTGTCCTCTGGCCTCTGGTCCCGTCCTCAGACGGTGTCCTCTGGCCTCTGGTACCGTCCTCAGACGGTGTCCTCTGGCCTCTGCTGATGTTCTGCCTCAGACGGTGTCCTCTGGCCTCTGCTACCGTCCTCAGACGGTGTCCTCTGGCCTCTGGTCCCGTCCTCAGACGGTGTCCTCTGGCCTCTGGTCCCGTCCTCAGACAGACCTGTACCTGCCAGGACCACCAGGTGGTAGTCATTCCTTGATGCTAGCACCACCAAGAGGAACATGGGGAGCAGGGCACGGGGCTGAGTGTCTCGGGGCACACGACGACCGCTACAGGTTCTGGGGGTCTTTACTGCTGATACACCTCAGGGGAGGCTGGCGGAGGTAGAAATCGGAGGACGGGGGCTCATTGTAATGCACGGAATGGAATGAGGAATGGTATCAAATGATCCCATTCCTCATTCCAGGTATCATTCCCTCATTCCGTCCCATGCATTACTATGAGCCCGTCCTCCCATTTCTACCTCCACCAGCCTCCCCTCAGCCATGTGCCACAAGTAGAAACATTACACAGCAGACCGTGTCCACTCAGGATCCAGTAATAGCACAGTACAGCACTTGCAAACACATACTACATGAATGGATCACTGTTTTGCGGTCAAGTGACTTACTGTACATATACTCTGTTTTCCCTGGACACATAATTAACGTTGGTCAGGTTTGGAAACTCCCCGCCACTTCCTCTGTCGTGAGGGCCGATCTTCCTGGACGGACGGACGGACGGACGGACGGACCACATATGACGACCTACCTGCCTTCCGGACCACATATGAAGACCAAGCTCCTGGACAGACAGACAGACAGACAGACAGACAGACAGACAGACAGACAGACCACATATAAAGACCAAGCTCCTGGACAGACAGACAGACAGACAGACAGACAGACAGACAGACAGACAGACCACATATAAAGACCAAGCTCCTGGACAGACAGACAG
>NC_139672.1:15491534-15501534 GCF_951799395.1 Argentina silus | reverse complement strand
TCTCGGTGCTACAGCGCTTCTGAGGAACTCATGACAGCGAGGTCAGCTTAAAAGAGAGATGTAACATGTGCTGCAAAACAAGCAGTGTGTGTGTGTGTGTGTGTGTGTGTGTGTGTGTGTGTGTGTGTGTGTGTGTGTGGCTGTCTCCAGTGAGGGTTGCGTGGTTAGGGGACCTCACAGACAGAGCCCAGGGCGGACACACAGCCAGAGGAGACACACAGGGAGATCACAGGGCGCAGGGCAGGGTGCTGTTTGCACTCTTGTGGCTTCTCTTCCTCACTGGGCTCCCCCAAAAACAGGCCCCAGCAGAGTGAGGGCAATCACCCACACCACACACACACGCACGCACGCACACACACACACGCACACGCACGCATACACGCACGCACACACACATATATATGTAAGCACACACACACACACATGCACACACACACACATACACATATACACACACACACGCACACACGCAGGCACACACACACACACACACACCTAAAAGGTTGATTATAAAAGGTGGCACTGGGCGTTCTTTTGAGGTAAACGTCTATTGCCTTATAAACCTGAGAATCTATGCCAGAGGAGGGGAATTTCTGTTGGAATGACAGATTAACAACTTTGATGTCTTCATGAAATTAAAAAAACCCACAATACACCTCCCCCTTTCCTTTCTTTCCCAAACAGCCTTATCTCTCTCTCTCTCCCTCTTTCTCTCTCTCTCCCTCTTTCTCTCTTTCTCTCCTACCCAAGCTAGTATCTCAATATCTCTTGCCTGTTTGTGTAGACCCCACAATAAACCCTTCCTTCACAAAATGCCCTATCCCTCTCTCTCTCTACCCCCCTCTCTCTCTCTCCCACACCTCTCTCTCTCCCCCATCTCTCACCCCCCCCCCCCCTCCCTCCCTCTCTCTCTAACCCAGCCAGCCAAACTACAAGCTGAGCCGCTGTGCCCAGAGTTATAGGAATCATTAAGCAGTAGAAATATGAACAGAGCCAGAGAATGTGTGTAAAGCAGTCGCAGGCCTGACACATGCACTCAGCAGGCCCGGCCCGGCCCGGCCCGCTCCCAGAGCACAGCGCAGGCATGCCAGGGCCTTCCAGCAGGGAGTTGCCCCGCGCTTTATTACCTTGGCTCATCAAAACCAGTCCAGATATTTCCTGTGTCTGCCACCCGGCCCCTGTCTGAGTTATTAGGTCCTTTCATGTTCTCGTGAAAGGTGTTTTGTTGTAATGTATGAAGAAATATATGAGCATATGACGATGAATCAATCTTGATTAAAAAAAAAGGGGGAAAAAAAATCCCTCGGAAAATATCACCAATTAAAGTGAAAGCACTAGTACTGTTTTTGGTGTGGCTTGTTTAAGTCGCGCGGCTTACGGTAAGTGTATGTTTTTAGAAGCTTTATTTCATGGAAATTCTCGCAAAACCCTCCTGCATGAACTATCGTTCAATATCGTTAAGTACGTCTAGTCTATACACTGCATGCTTCCTCTCAGGGTTGAAAGGGGTCCTACAGCGAAGTTAACCTACATATCCCCTGTCATCACCTCCCTCATAATCCTTAATCTCTCATGCAGACGATAAAAGAGCTGTTTTCATACTATTCAGCTTGTCCCAACAAGAATCACATGCTTTGTACTACGGCATGTCTGTGTTTGTGTGTGTGTGTGTGTGTGTGGGGGTGTCTGTCTGTGAGTGTGTGTGTGTGTGTGTGTGTGTGTATGTGTCTGTCTGTCTGTCTGTGTGTGTGTGTGTGTGTGTGAGTGTGTGTGTCTGTCTCTCTGTGTGTGTGTGAGTGTGTCTGTCTGTGTGAAAGGGTGTGTGTGTGAGTGTGTGTGTCTGTCTGTCTGTCTGTCTGTGTGAAAGGGTGTGTGTGTGAGTGTGTGTGTGTGTCTGTCTGTGTGTGTGTGTGTGTGTATATGTGTGTCTGTGTGTGTGTGTGTGTGAGTGTGTGAGTGTGTGTGTGAAAGGGTGTGTGTGTGTGTCTGTGTAAAAGGGTGTGTGTGTGTGTGTGAGTGTGTGTGTGTGTGTGTGAGTGTGAGTGTGTGTGTGTGTGTGTGTGAGTGTGTGTGTGTGTGTGTGTGAATGCCACATGTCCTTTTTGCCTCAGTCGATGCAGGAGAATAAAAATCTCAGCTCTAGATGCGCAGCCCCCCCCCAACCCCCCCCCCCCCCCACACACACACGCACGCACACACGGAGAGTGTGTTTATCTATGTCATCGGCGGATGACCGTGAATGGGCTCTGTTTTTGTTTCCAGGGCCGCCGCCCCCCCCCCCCACCCCTCGCCCCCCCACCCCCCCGCTCCGCTGCGCTCTGCTCCTCTCCACGCTGTGTCCTGGAAGTGGCGCAAACACAAACCACACTGGGCATGTTGTGCCTGCACCGCACTGCACAGCTCAGGGGGAGGCGGGGGGGGGCGGGGTGGAGTGGGGTGGGGTGGAGGTGGTGGGGGGGGGGGGTAGGCGGTCAGGGGGCAGAGACAGCGCTCCTTGGGTGGTCTGGCCCCGTCGAATGTTTATGATATAAACCAACCTAATCCAACTGGCTTGTTTAAGGGAATTGAGAATGATTTACAAGTGCTAGGGCTTGGGCCAGGGAGAGGAAATCAGGGGGAGAGAGAGGAGAGATCACGGCCAGGGCTGTCTGTCTGTCTGTCTGTCTGTCTGTCAGTCTATCTGTCTCTTGGTCTGTCTGTCGGTCTGTCTCTTGGTCTGTGTCTGTCTGTCTGTCTGTCTGTCAGTCAATCTGTCTCTCGGTCGGTCGGTCTGTCTGTCAGTCTATCTGTCTCTTGGTCTGTCTGTCGGTCTGTCTCTTGGTCTGTGTCTGTCTGTCTGTCTGTCTCTTGGTCTGTGTCTGTCTGTCTGTCTGTCGGTGGTGTGGCTTGCCGTATGGTTCAGAGAGGCCTTCTCTCTCCCTATCTCTCCCTGCTCTAATTGTGGAGTTAAAGTAGGTCTTTACATCAAGGGCTTTCATTGCCAAATTGGCCGGGCTTGGATTATGAAAATCCAGAGATCAGTTCACTTTCAATTGGTGATGAGGTCTTGCACCTGCATTTCCATCGTTCGCTATGAAACTCATTTCCCACAGAAGGGGAAAGAAAATTGTGTTTGTGTTTTTTCTTTCTTTCTTTCTTGCTTTCAGAAAATAAAACACCATGTGTGGATTAGTTTGACTTGATCTATAAAGGCCAGAGTCAAGTCAGGAGGTTACAATACAGCTTCTCTGGTTGCAGATCTGCACCAACTGCGATCTAACAGTTGGAAATAAGTTATCGAATTGATCCGTCATGGGTGGTCAATCCAATCAGTCTTGGACTCAGTCATCATCCTCAGGGATCTCTGTGTCGAACAAGCATATCAAAAACAAGATCTGGTATTTTCATACCGCGCAAATTTGTTTCGGAAGAGGTAGAGAAGCCAGAAAATCTCACGGACTCATTATACATTACCTCGATGAAAGTTAGTCGACCCTTTTGAGGACACTTCCCCAGTTTGTTTTTATGTTCTAATATCGCCACGTTTTTCTGCCGGTCCTGTGATATCGAGGCCATCGGTGACACCATACCACCAATCGCACCACCACATTTCCCGCCTTGTGTTATTTTGGGTCAAGTTTAGAAAATGTGGAATGTCACGCTCAAGTTGTAAAAAAGCAGAAAAGGCAAAGGGATAATCTCACCAAGAGCCAGTGGTGAGGGCTGACTTTTATGATCGCTGCGGTTTCAGCCAGAAGCCTTTTTTATGGCAAAACTGATGCCACCTGCAAGTAAGAAACACCTAGTAAACAAGAGGGGGAGGAGGTGGTGGGACGGACCGCAGGGACAGGAAGAAAGAACCACTTGTAGTCGAAAGCAGCTTATCATGTTAACCAGTTTGGAGTAAGGAATAAAAACCGTCGGTCCGTGACTTTTTATTCACTCTCTGATGAATAAACGCAGACTTGATCCAACGTTTAACCATCATCATTTACAGTTACAGGTCGGGAGCCAGACCGAGATCTCATAGGAACACTGGGAATATTCTCAAAACCAGGCAGAGTTTGAACCTACAGTGTACTTGGTGTTATGAGTAGTATTTTAGATGTTTAGATGTTGTTTTTGTTGATGTGTACATAACAGTCAAAATGCCCAAACCCCCCTCTTATTATCCTGCATGCTGTGAGGTAATGCTGGAGGCCTATTGAAAATAATATCCATAGACAAAATAAAGGTTTATGTACCATATCTCATTTAAAGAAACTGTGTGTTCAGCTGCGGGTTCTAAAAGTGACAATATCTCAATATTTAAATGTTTATTATCTAAATATTTGGTGTCCATTACGGTCGGTTTGTGATCATTAAATGAGATTCCATTGGCAAAATATCAGTGGTCCATTTTGTGTACATTACAGAAGATGCCAGCAGGTAAACTTTGCTCAAATCATCAACACATGATAATGTGGGTGGTCTAATGGCTGTTCTTCACCACAGAAAACATTCCTCCGTCTGAGAAGAGGTACGTCAAGACGACTGTGGCAGTTTGATGGGTTTTCTCATACGTCATGTCGCTGAACATTTAGTCAACAAAGTCATTATAAGTGGCCTGAAGGTATTGAGGTATACACGACAATAACAACAACAACAACAACAACAACAACAACAACAACAACAACAACACAGCTAAGGTCGGTGGACAAGATGCTACATTAAAGAAATGTTGTCCCTGTGAATTCTACCATTGATGATTTACAACGTTACAAAGGTATCACCACACAGTCAGTAAATGAGGAGCTTAAACAAGAGCTTAAAAATGTTTCGCAACCATGTCTGTTCTGTAACTTCTGTTCACTCACTCCCTTCCTCCTTCTCCCTCTCCCCCCCCCCTTCTTTCCTCAGGGTGAATTGCAACAGCCTGTCCTGTTATTCCACAGTTTCCTCAGCAAGCGGCTAGCTACCACTGAAGCCCATCTCCTGTCCAGAGCAAACAAAGCCAGCCACATTCCCTGAGTTCAATTTGCTGTTACATCGGAGGTCTGCGAATTGGGGTTTGACTTGAGCTGCGCCTGTCTGGAGGAGTTGGGTGGCTGGTAAGCTGGATGGTGGGGGGGGGGGGGGGGGGGGGGGGGGGGGGGGCCCTGGCTGCTTGCTGGCTGGAAATTACTGGTGTGAATCCTTAGGAACACTCTCTCCCCCCTGTATGTGAAAAAGACACACACAGTGAAATACTTAATGTTCTCTTCTCCCCATAAAGGAGTTCTTGAATGGAACTACAGGTTGCACTTGTTTCATTAATAAAACATATTAACTCATATAATTGTGAATAGTTCTTTGGGATGAAGCATGTTCATGTTGTTGTTGTTGTTGTTTTTGTTGTTGTTTTTGTTGTTGTGGATTATGATGATGATGAAGATGATGGTTGTGGTTATGGTTATCATTTTTTGGTTGATTGTGTAAATTCTAGACACATGGACGCAGGGCAAAAGATGGGAACCATACACTGTTCATCGTTTCCACACGGTCTGATTTCATCAACGGTACCCAAATGTCATCATACATGTTAGCTTGCTAGCCAGGTAAACGAAGTATCTCTCACATTCCCTTCATCCTTATCACACATTAGTAAGTACCGGATACATTTGAGGGCCTTAACATACGATAATACGCGTGCTATATTGTTGTCTTGGTCGATAAAAGTTTAGAACAGCGCGGACTGTTAGCTAGCTCGCTAGCCTCCGAAGCTAACAGTAACAGCAAGTGCATGCGTCTTGCAGCGCTGACATCTGGGACTCAAGTTCTGCATTTTCAACTGACTCTCTGACAGGTACGTGTTGGAAATGATGATGTTCCTCATGTGCTGCGAGGCGTAACACGACAACGACACAGGTCTGCCGTTGGTCTAATGCTGTTTGCAGAAGCCACCGAGTCCTCTGGTGGACCTGATTATAGTTGTTGACAGATGTCAGCCTTGGCTTACGACACTCAAATGAAAACTGGATGTTGCTTCTTTGTCTGATGTCAGCAAGACATGAATAATGAAAGCAAGGATATGTTGATTGGCACATAAATAGGATGTGTGTGGGTGTGATTGGCACATGTGCTTTTTGCTGCAGTGTTACAGGACAATACAAGTCTCTTCCTCCCTCCCTTCTTCTTTCCTCCCTTCCTCTTTCCTCCCTCCCTCCCTCTCTCTCCCCCAGGTGTGGGAGATGGAGCTCCAGGCGGTATTGATGGCGGCAGGTGGGGGGTCCCGTATGATGGACCTCACCTACAACACCCCCAAACCTCTGCTACCTGTAGGGAACAAGCCCCTGATCTGGTACCCCCTCAACCTGCTGGAGAGAGTGGGCTTTGAAGGTACAGTAGATAGGCAGCTCTACGTTATTGTCCTCAGGGAGGAAAAACGAGGTTCCCAGCCCATTGTAACAGACAGACAAGAAACATGAAGTCACAACACAGCAACCACACATCAGGGTACGACATCACATAACATGACATGACATGACATGACATAACTCAACTCTGTAGCACACACGGTCATGGCGGTAATCAGAAGGGTTGGCCGTTCAAAACAGGGGACGCAGGTGGAGACAGACATCGGAGGTAATGCCTCATTCCATTCGTTAGATTGTTAGATAGGTAGATTGTTCAGTGCTGTGATGGTGAAGAGCACAGAGCTTGTGCTGCTTTTACAGTGGTCTAATGCCTCTCTGAACGTTCACCAATCCAAGCACTCTCTTCCAGGCTGCAAGGAGACCGTGGTCTGTAGTAACGCTGTAATTAGGCAACTGTCTCAACGTTTTATTAACATGTTGTAGCATAGTAATTAGGCCTACCATGCTTTATGGAGTGCAGCTTTTTGTGTTATTACCGAACTATTACCGACTATGACGCAATCACAAAGCAATTAACTAATATTCCAGGGTTGTTACAATGCTGTTACTAGAGTAGTTACTACACAGACAGCGAGCGCCAGCTGAATGAAAAGTGTGCGGAACCTGCCTGCAAGGTCCCCTACCAAAATTTGCGGAAGACAACATGAATGCATACAGCAGACCTATTCATGACCTATTTACGCTGTTTACGAGCCCCTGCTGCGGCGTCAACGCTGCTGGCAGCCTGGGTAGGCCAAGCTCTCCCCGCCAGGTCCAATCTGCTCCATGATAACTCAGATCGGTCATTATTGGGCGATAAATGACAGAGATACTTATACAGAGGACTGTTTTCTCTTTAAGCGCGCGGTCCAGAGATTCTACTGTAAGGACTCCTCTTGGTCTAGTTGTGACTTTCATAGTTACAGCTGTGGTTCGGGGGGGGGGGGTGGGGGGGGGCTGTTCTTGGCCACCTGTGCTTCTCTAAGTGCACTTAGAGGGAATTCCTCTGGAGAAGGCTCTACTGAGAAGTAGGCCTACTTTAGAAAATATCATGATGTGTATATATACTATGCTATATATATATATATATATATATATATATATATATATATATATATATATATATATATATATATATATATGAGAGAGAGAGAGAGAGAGAGAAATTAGTTAATTGCTCAAGCATGGAGATATGCCAGCATGATAAAACATGAGCGTACTGCGGCGTGTGGACAGTATGGCTGGTGTTGTGAATAGATAATGAGACATCATGTCACTGCAGCATGTGACATACTGCACTTGTAGTTAAGCACATATCTGGAGGTTGAAGCACTTTTACGGACTATTTCCTGTAAGAGAACAACATCACAACTGATTGACGAGATGTTTTCTTACGGAAACGTCTTGTAATAAAGCGGGGTAGTCATGCATTTACGTTTTTTACATTTATGGCAAATACATTTGTTTGAGTAAGTGAATCATCTATCCAACAGTCATCATAAGACAAAGTAATCAATGCTCACACCAGGGGCCATTGGCAGTCGTAATGCCAGTAGGCTATTTTTTTATTTTTTTATTTTTTATTTATTTTATTAGCAGGAGAGAACTTGTACAGGGGGGGTAGCGGGGGAGATGCCATCTCTATTTGCAAGTACAGTACCAGTCAAAAATTTTGACACACCTTGCCAAGAGTGTGCAAAGCTGTCATCAAAGCAAAAGGTGGCTACTTAATACAAAACATATTCTGGTTTGTTTAACACTTTTTTGTTTACTACATAATTCCATATGTGTTCCTTCATAGTTTTGATGTCTTCACTATTAATCTACAATGTAGAAAATAATTAAAAAAATAAAGAAAAACCATTGAATGAGAAGGTGTGTCCAAACTTTCGACCGGTACTGTAAGTTGGATAGAACTGTAATTTTTGGGGCGAAAGGGACTGTTTTTGTTTCTGATAGTATGGTGACACCATTCAGTTCATAAACAAGGAGTTTCCGAAGGGAGAGTTTGCCAGAGTGGAGTAGAGCGTTATGTTTTCCAATACAATACAACCATTAAATATAGTCCCAGTTACGCGAATACATCAAACCTTGATCACCAGGTTTGCATTATGGTGTGTATACATAGAACTGTTGTTGTGACCTGAGGCCTCCTTGCGTATTATCGTCCTGTGTGGTGGGGAGGCGGGCAGGACACAGTGCCCCGCCAGCTAGCCGGGCTCTGCAATTAGCTTTTACAAGGCTAAACACAGCTACAGTAAGCAAACAAGTTTGGAAGAAACATTTATGCAGTCGGGCAGAATTAAGGTGTAGGAATGTCCAACGACTCACTCCCATGCAGTGTTTTTCTGTTTTGTAACGAAATCTCTCTCAGAAAGTGCTCACAGTTTCCACTGTGTATGTGAGATTCCAACGGTGATATAGACCAGACTCTTCTTGTCGTTTGTCATATATACACTCACCGAGCACTTTATTTGGAACACTATAGTAATACTGGGTAGGGCCTCCCTTTGCTCTCAAAACAGCCTCAGTTCTTTGTGGCCTTGATTCCACAAGATGTTGGAAACATTCCTTTGAGATTCTGATCCATGATGACATGATTGCATCACGCAATTCCTGCAGATTTTTCAGGTGCACTTTCAAGCTGTGAATCTCCCGTTCTACCACATCCCAAACGTGTTCTATTGGATTCAGATCCGGTGACTGGGAAGACCACTGAAGAACACTGAAGTCATTGTCATGTTCATGAAACCAGTTTGAGACCACTTTTGCTCTTTTTTTTTTTTTTTTTTTTTTTTTTAAACTACATTTGCAGTTTCCAAGGCTATATGTTCACTTTGGTTGCTTGACTCAGACTGAGCTTAGTGTTTCATGAACACTCTTTAGAATACACTCAGAAAAAAGGGTTCCAAAAGGGTTCTTAGGGTTCTATCCTGTAGGAGACCCTTTGAAGAACCATTTTGGGTTCCATGTAGAACCCTCTGTCAAAATGGTTCTACATGGAACCCAAAAGGGCTCTCCCACAGGGACAGCCTAAGAACCCTTTTTGGTTTGAGGTAGCACCTTTTTTCCCCTAAGAGTGTAGGAAAATTTCAGCCACAGTTTCCATTTTAGATATTTGTGAGGTTCCAAGTGTTTACTGTGCCGTCTGCTTGACTGAGCTGAGTCAAGTCCCCCCAGTCTCTCCTCCAAGTCTCCGTGTTTCTCCCCTGAAGAGGTAATAGCTTGACTTAGCATGATATAGATTTTATGATCTATATTATGTTTTATTACATTCTATTGTTGATTGATGTACAGTACCAGTCAAAAGTTTGGACACACCTTCTCATTCAATGGTTTTTCTTTATTTTTTATTATTTTCTACATTGTAGATTAATATTGAAGACATCACAACTATGAAGGAACACATATGGAATTATGTAGTAAACAAAAAAGTGTTAAACAAACCAGAATATGTTTTATATCTTAGATTCTTCAAAGTAGCCTTTTGACTGGTTCTGTACATGTGACATGGAGGGAGAAGAGCGGACGCTCTGAGCTCCTATCAGGCTCACTGACATTACCGCACCGTACCGTAAGGAAAGGAGTAGAGGAGCAAAGAAAACCACCTGACTGGCACTGCAGATGCTAAAGACCTGCTCTGCCGC
>NC_139672.1:15471534-15486534 GCF_951799395.1 Argentina silus | reverse complement strand
CTGACTGGCTGACTGTCTGATTGGCTGGCTGACTGACTGACTGGCTGGCTGGCTGGCTGACTGACTGACTGGCTGACTGACTGTTCGTAACAACACAGCAGCTCCCCCTCCCTCCCCTGGCCTCCCCTGGCCTGCTCCTCCCTCCCCTGGCCTCCCCTCCCTCCCTTGGCCTCCCCCTCCCTCCCCTGGCCTCCTCCTCCCTCCCCTGGCCTCCCCGTCCCTCCCCTGGCCTCCTCTTCCTTCCCCCGGCCTCCCTTCCCTCCCCTGGCCTCCTCCTCCCTCCCCTGTCCTCCTCCTCCCTCCCCTGCCTCCCCTGGCTTCTTCAATGAGGCATGCAAGCCTTCTAGAAGCATCCAGGGCCCAGACCAAGGCTTTCTCTCCTCCCTCCCTACCTCCCTCCCTCCTTTTCTCCCTCCTTCCTTGGCCTGGCCTCCCCAGGCCCAGTCCTCACCAGGCTACACTGTTTATTTATCCACAGGCGCCAAGATGGCCGCCCCAGATGGGGAGCAGACAGCTCAAACAGAAACAACGACAGATGCAGCCTGGATTTATGGGCGCCGGGCGGGTTCCCCTGGCTGGGCCGGGCCTGTGCAGCATAGCGGGCTAGGCTAGGCTAGGCTAGATTAGGCTAGGCTAAGGTTGGAGAGGGTTGGAGAGTTTCGACTAGGGAAAGGGAGGGCACAGTTTTTCTCAAGGAGGTTCAACCTCCCCATCCTCTCTTTGCTCTCTTTCTCTCTCTCTTTCTCCCCCTCCCCCGGCCACCACCCCCATCGACCGCCCCACCCCACCCCCCGGCCACCACCCCCATCGACCGCCCCACCCCACCCCCCGGCCACCACCCCCATCGACCGGCCCACCCCACCCCCCAGCCACCACCCCCATCGACCGGCCCACCCCACCCCACCCCCCAGCCACCACCCCCATCGACCGCCCCACCCCACCCCCCAGCCACCACCCCCATCGACCGCCCCACCCCACCCCCCAGCCACCACCCCCATCGACCGCCCCACCCCACACCCCAGCCACCACCCCCATCGACCGGCCCACCCCACCCCACCCCCCAGCCACCACCCCCATCGACCCCCCCCAGCCACCACCCCCATCGACCGCCCCCCCCACCCTCCCCCCCCCCACCCCACCCATAAACCCATTTTTGTTGTGACTGTCGTTAAGAACAACGCGGCCAAACTCTTCATGCGCCGAGGACCTTTAACAGAGCGCCGTCTTCTCCGTGGGCTCATGCGTGTACGCACGCCGGCGTGGCGGAGATGGATGTCACAGCTGCCACGGAACCGCGGTTTTGTGAGCGTAACGTAAAGCTGCACGGAATAAACTCTCTCAACCGTCTATGTCAGGAGGGGAGAGAGTGAATGAACTCTCTAAATCATATACAGTACCAGTCAAAAGTTTGGACACACCTTCTCATTCAATGGTTTTTCTTTATTTTTTATTATTTTCTACATTGTAGATTAATATTGAAGACATCAAAACTATGAAGGAACACATATGGAATTATGTAGTAAACAAAAAAAGTGTTAAACAAACCAGAATATGTTTTATATTTTAGATTCTTCAGAGTTGCCACCTTTTGCTTTGATGACAGCTTTGCACACTCTTGGCAAGTTTGTGTCCAAACTTTTGACTGGTACTGTGTGTCAGGAGGGGACTGAGTGAATAAACACTTTAAACCATCTCTGTCAGGAGGGGAGAGAGAGAGAGGTAACTTGTTGATGGTTGCCAGAGGACAGCTAAATGCCTGTTCAAAATCATCTGAAGGGTGGTCCTTCCTACATGAGGAAGAATCGTGTCATGGAACGATATATAGAGGGGTCCTCCTGTGTGTACACTGTACTGTGGAAAATGGTTTGTGGGAATAAAAAAAAATCTATATATAGTTTGTGAGGATTGATGGTTCCTCTGGTTCGTCTGCTCTCCTCTGTCTCCTTTCCTTGTCTCCTTTCCTTGTCTTCTCTCCTGAGTTTCAAGATGAGTAAACTGTGACTCGTCTGTCATGTGACTTGTCAAGCCCCCTGCTTCGCTAGCTCTGTGTATCACGGCTGTAGAATAGTTTCCGTTGTCACAGATTGACTAATAAAGTTCTTGTCTCCTCTCCTCTCCTCTCCTCTCTCCTCTCCTCTCCCCTCCTCTACCCTACCCCCCCCTCCTCTCCTCTCCTCTCCTCTCCTCTCCTCTCCTCTCCTCTCCTCTCTCCTCTCCTCTCCCCTCCTCTACCCTACCCCCCCCTCCTCTCCTCTCCTCTCCTCTCCCCTCCTCTCCCGTCCTCCCTCCGTCTCTCTCTCTCTCTGTACAGACGGACATCTTGGTGGTGAGCTGTGACCTCATCACGGACGCGGCGCTCCACGAGGTGGTGGACCTGTTCCGGGCCCACAACGCCACGCTGTCCATGCTGATGAGCAGGGCCCACGAGTTCACAGAGACCGTCCCCGGCCAGAAGGGCAAGAAGAAGACAGGTAACGCAACCTCACGACATCACAACGGTTGTTAGGGACGGGTCACTTGGTTGTTAGGTTGTATCCCCTGTATCCCCCTGACGTCCCCCTTCTCCCCCAGGCGAGCAGAGGGACTTTGTGGGCGTGGACGAGACGGGGAAGAGGCTCCTCTTCATGGCCAACGAGGCGGACTTGGACGAGGGGCTGGTCATCCGGAAATCCATCATGAAGAAGTGAGTTTGATAACGCCTTCGACGCTCGGGGGGAAAGGTGGGCGGGGCCCAGCGACAACCAATGAGGGTCTGCCAATCGTAAAAAGCCTGCGGCCAGTTCATCGCCGTGTTAACATTTGGACTCTGTTTACGCTTTAATGATGTGTCATTTTCACGAGTATGAATCACAGCCGTGTAAACTGGCGTCCTGGAGTAATGTTTCACAGCCTCGCTGGTCCTCCTGTCTGCTGGGTTCCTTCCCAAGACCCCCGCACTTCCACTGGGGCATTATCAGGCCTTATCAGCCCACTGGGTTTGGCAGGGGTGCTGTGAGTGTGCGTGCGTGCGTATCTGTGTGTGCGTGCATGCGTATCTGTGTGTGTGTGTGTGTGTGTATGTATGTATGTATGTATGTATGTATATGTTTCTGCGTGTTTATCTGTGTGTGTGTGTGTCTCTGTATCTGTGTGTGTGTGTGTGTGTATCTTCGTGTATCTGTGTGTGTGTGTGTGTATCTGCGTGTATCTGTGTGTGCATGTGTGTGTGTGTGTGTGTGTGTGTGTGTATCTGCGTGTATCTGCGTGTATCTGTGTGTGCGTGTGTGTGTGTGTGTGTGAGCGTGTAGTTGAGTATTGAAGGGAACAATGGTAGCTTGCTCAGCTCTGACTAACCCAGTGTTGTGTGTGTGTGTGTGTGTGTGTGTGTAGCTCTGACTAACCCAGTGTTGTGTGTGTGTGTGTGTGTGTGTGTGTGTGTAGCTCTGACTAACCCAGTGTTGTGTGTGGGAGTGTTAATAAAACCACAGCTCTCCTCGGCCCCTCTGCCCGTCATGAGACCGGCCAATTACTCTGCAGCTACAGGGACCTGCTCCTGCTCTGGCTGTCCTCTCTCTCTCACAAGGACCAAGGACTCTCTCTCTCTCTCTCTCTCTCTCTCTCTCTCTCTCTCTATCTCTCTGTCTCTCTCTCTCTCTCTCTTTTTCTCTCTCTCTGTTTTTCCACAGAAATTCTCAGACCACCTCCTGTTCCAGCTTAGTGCAGTCAGTGCATGCTGTGGTGCTGGCCCTTATTCTTTTGTGTGTGTGTGTGTGTGTGTGTGTATGTGTGTGTGCGTGTGTGGGTGGGTGGGTGTGTGTGTGCGTTTGTTTGCTTGCATTAAGCAGCTCTAAGCTTTTTAAGCTGTGTCATCCCACCGTGTGTCTTTAAGGGTGCAAAACAGAACTTTGCATCTGTTAGATGTCTGGTCCAGCAGAGGCTAATAAACCTGTCAGCACCTGGGCCTGGGTTGATGGCCGGGCCTGGGCCTTCCTGGGCCTGGGTTGATGGCCGGGCCTGGGCCTTCCTGGGCCTGGGTTGATGGCTGGGCCTGCCTGGGCCTGGGCCTGGGCCTGGGTTGATGGCTGGGACTGCCTGGGCCTGGGTTGATGCTTGTGTGTTGGGCCTTGGTCCTGGGTCCTGGGCTGATGATGAGCCTGGGGGCTGTAGCACCAGTCGTGGGCCAGGGTTTTGAGTTCTGGGTTGATGGCTCTGGTCTGTGTGATTTGGTTGATGGCTCTGGGCTCTGTGATCTGGTCTGCATCATCTGGGCTGATTGGTCTGGGCTGTGTGATCTGGGTTAACTGCTGTGGGCTGCGTGATCCGGGGTAACGGCTCTGAGTTGATTACTCTGGTCTGTGTGATCTGGGTTGATGGCTCTGGGCTGCGTGATCCGGGTTGACGGCTCTGGGTTGATTGCTCTGGGCTGTGGGAGCTGGTGTGGGTTGGGAGCTCGTAAATACTTCAGGGAGCCAGAGTCACTGTAAATCCTGCCCAATAAGAGAGGGGCCGCAGCAGCTGCAAGCACGCTTCCCTGCAAAAGGAAATCGGCCACACACACACACCACCACACACACAAACACCACACACACACACACACACACACACACACACTGTTGAGGCAACACACTCATACTGCGCTTACACCCAAGTAATACGTGTTAATAGCACCCTGTTCACTATTAACAGGAGCGCATAGAAAGCTTTCCAACAGCGATGCCCGTGACCTGGTGAGCCTGGCTGTGGGCTGCTGCTGAGAGGCTGAGGTGGGCGGCTGCTGAGAGGCTGAGAGGCTGAGGTGGAGAGGCTGCTGAGAGGCTGAGGTGGAGAGGCTGCTGAGAGGCTGAGGTGGGCTGCTGCTGAGAGGCTGAGGTGGGCGGCTGCTGAGAGGCTGAGGTGGAGAGGCTGCTGAGAGGCTGAGGTGGGCTGCTGCTGAGAGGCTCGGGTGGGCTGCTGCTGAGAGGCTGAGAGGCTGAGGTGGAGAGGCTGCTGAGAGGCTGAGGTGGGCTGCTGCTGAGAGGCTGGGGTGGGCGGCTGCTGAGAGGCTGAGGTGGGCTGCTGCTGAGAGGCTGAGAGGCTGGGGTGGGCGGCTGCTGAGAGGCTGAGGTGGAGAGGCTGCTGAGAGGCTGAGGTGGAGAGGCTGCTGAGAGGCTGAGGTGGGCTGCTGCTGAGAGGCTGAGGTGGAGAGGCTGCTGAGAGGCTGAGGTGGAGAGGCTGCTGAGAGGCTGAGGTGGGCTGCTGCTGAGAGGCTCGGGTGGGCTGCTGCTGAGAGGCTGAGAGGCTGAGGTGGAGAGGCTGCTGAGAGGCTGAGGTGGAGAGGCTGCTGCTGAGAGGCTGAGGTGGAGAGGCTGCTGAGAGGCTGAGGTGGAGAGGCTGCTGAGAGGCTGAGGTGGGCTGCTGCTGAGAGGCTGAGAGGCTGAGGTGGAGAGGCTGCTGAGAGGCTGAGGTGGGCTGCTGCTGAGAGGCTGAGGTGGAGAGGCTGCTGAGAGGCTGAGGTGGAGAGGCTGCTGAGAGGCTGAGGTGGAGAGGCTGCTGCTGAGGTGGAGAGGCTGCTGAGAGGCTGAGGTGGAGAGGCTGCTGCTGAGAGGCTGAGGTGGACTCAGCTTGTTCACTCTCATGATGTCTTGAAGCTGTTTTTAGGTTTATTTATTTCAGCATCGATGTCAAAGGTTTCTTGCCTCGAGTCTGCCACACACACACACAAATACCACACACACACACACACACACACACACACACACACACACACCCCATTAACCCTGTTTCTCCTCAGCGTAGGAGGTTTGACCGTGGTGTTGGTTCATCGCCTGAGTGTGTGTGTGTGTGTGTGTGTGGTATTTGTGTGTGGTATTTGTGTGTGTGCGTGTGCGTGTGTGTATCTGCATGTGTGTGTGTCTAAGTGGCGTGTGTGTGCGTGTTCGGTGCGCATATGTGCATGCGTGCATCCGTGTGTGTGTGTGTGTGTGTGTGTGTCTAAGCTGTCTCCAGAGTCTGTCTCCAGAGTCTTTACTTGTCTGCTCCTTGTATTTAGACAGACGGGGGGGGGGGGGGGGGGGGGGGGGGGCTGACGTATGGAATGGGAATGCAGCCCACAGATGCTCCCGTCCCAGCCTCCTACCACTGAGGCGTTGAAGACCTGGGACCGGGGGCTGCTGAGCCTCCCCAGAAGACCCTCCTCACTGTGGGCCTAGTTAGTCGAAACTCTCTCCTCTCGTCTGTGAAGTTAATAGTTGAGTGAAATAGTTGATTTTCTTCAGCTTAAACATAAACGTCATAACAACAATCTGTGGTCGGTATTCTCATGGTCTGCATGGTCTCACAGGGGTGACTTGTGAGAAGCTTCCCAGCGCTAAAATCACCTGGAGTCCATTTTAGGTCAGATATACTATAGGAAGCAGAAAATCGGACTATATTAGTATCACAACAGGCTGTTATGGCCAATATTCCCAATGACTCCCATTCCAATGTTAGATTGTGTGTGGACCACCAAGCAGGTCTGCAGACCAGGGGAGGCTGGTGAAAGTAGAAATCGGAGGACAGGCCAACAGATAGCGTTCCTCATTCCGTTCCGTGCATTCCAATGAGCCCCGTCCTCCGATTTCTACCTCCGCCAGCCTCCCCTGGTACGGCTGTGACCCCTGTCCCACATCAGCCCCAGTCCGGGCTGCTTCCCAGGCTAGTCGCCTCATCGTTCACCCCCTCTCTCTCTCTCTCTCTCTCTCTCTCCACTCTTTCCACTCTCTCTCTCTCTCTCTCTCTCTCTCTCTCTCTCTCTCTCTCCACCCATTCCCACATGTGAGCCCCTGGCAGCTGGAGACATGCAACACATGTGATATGAGTTGACCCCTGCGTGGGTCTGACAGTGTGAAGCCTCCAGCCTCCTCTCATACAACGACGCTCCCCTTTCCAGCTCAACACGGGACAGGTGAAGAGACTTTACTGTACACGGTTTTCCTCCTCTCTCAGAGGACGCGGCCTGAACTTGAAAGTCTCGGGATCTGGTCGGACTCAAGGATGCTTATGTGACTTATGTTGAATTGTCGTTACAAACGTTACTACCGCGCCCCCCCCACCACCACCACCACAACCCCCCCCCCGCGCTTCGTGACTGAGGGGAAATTGTCGGTTTTGAGTGGCTACAAGTTGGAACACCCCCCCCCTCTGTTTGTGTCTTGAATCTGGGGGTCGTTCCCGGAGATGTGGTGTGAATGTGGTTAAAGTTGCTCTCTCATTTTAGGATGAAATCCAAGCTGGGTTAGATTTCGATGTTGTTGTTAGATTTGGTCAATCACTCTGGGGGTTCTAGCTAGTTCACTCAGCACCACGGGGAGGCTGGTGGGGGTAGAAATCGGAGGACGGGCTCATTGCAATGCACGGAACGGAATGAAGAACGGCATCGAACACATTGTTATTAAACCAAAGTGTTCGATACCGTTCCTCTTTCCGTTCGTGCATTACAATGAGCCCGTCCTCCGATTTCTACCTCCAGCAGCCTCCCCTGCTCAACACTTAGGCATTTAATGAGGCGAAGGCCGGCCCAGTGCAAAGCCAGTAGCATGTGTCTGGTCCCCTGAGCACCGTGAAACACACTCCTCACACAGTCCTGTCTCTAAATAGCTCCAGTGTGTTGTGTGGTGGCAGGTGAGGAGGGCAGGAGGAAGGCTTACATTCAACTGCTGCTTCCAAAACCACCACGTCTGGACTCCTTTTCACCCCCCCCCCCCCCCCCCCACTCGTATTTATACACACACAACCACACACACACACACACACAACCCCCCCCCACATACACACACACACACACACACAACCCCCCCCCCCCCCCCACACACACACACACACACACAACCCCCCCCCCCCCACACACACACACACACACACACAACCACACACACACACTCCGACACAGAGAGAATACAAAGAAGGAGTCAGGTCGTCAGTAACACTATTCTTTCTCTATACACACACACACACACACACACACACACACACAACACCACAACAACCACACACACACACACACACACACACAACCACACACACACACACACACACACACACAACCACACACACACTCTTCTAGACTATCTCTCATGTAACCCAGTTTCTCCAGTCCAACAGACCCCATAGTGAGACCAGTGTACCATAGAAGCTGGAGTGTATTTGACCGGGCCCCTCTGTTGACACAGACGGGCCTCTGTCGTCTCCCATCTGGTTAAAGTGACCCGCTGGCTTCTAACCCGGGTCTCCTGCCCACCACCAGACTGTGTTAGCCCTCAGAGCTGAAGCCTAGTGTAGCACAGCTGGCTGGGTGTGCGTGACCTTGGGCCCATAGCTGACACAGACCAGCTCCTATGTAGCACAGTAGTTAGTCTCTGAGAGAAGTGGATGTGACGCGGCCGGTTCGAACCGGGCCTCCTCAGTGACGCCACGGTGCTAGCCCGGTGAGCTAAAGCCTTGGCATTCAAGTCGTCATTCAAGTGGACGGTTACTCATCAAGCAACACTTCTCTCAGAAGCAACAACAACCATTACACATGACCTCACAGTGCAGGGATGTTGGAATGCGCTCGTACAGGGGAGCCCACACACTCACACACACATTCACACACACCGCGCACGCTGAGTTTTTTAGTAGTAAGTCATTAAGCTGTTTGGAGGTCACCCTGGCCCGGGCCCGGGCCGCCTGAGGACCTTTCCACATGTTTGATTCTCTCATCAGCCAGTTACAGGAAGCAGTGGTCACATGGTGTGGCTGTTTGGAAACACAGGGCCGTAAGCGCCAACACAACAACACGCTACACAACACAACAACAACACACAACAACACGCTACACAACACAACAACAACAACAACACGCTACACAACACAACAACAACACACAACAACAACAACACACAACAACATGCTACACAACACGCTACACAACACAACAACAACAACAACACACAACAACAACACAACAACAACAACACAACAACACGCTACACAACACAACAACAACAACACACAACAACACACAACACAACAACAACAACACACAACAACACGCTACACAACACAACAACAACACGCTACACAACAACAACACAACACACAGCAACACAACACACAGCAACACAACACCACACCACAACTCACAACGCAACTGAACACAACGTTACATAACGCAACGCAACGCAACGTGTACGACTAATGCTCGTGTGGTGCATCTCCGCTCCCACTTAAAAGGAATTAGCACTTAGAAGCCTTTATAGAGCCTTCATAAGACCTACATAGAGCCTTCATATCCACGAAGCCTTCATAGAGCCTTCATAGAGCCTTCATAGAGCCTTCATATCCACGAAGCCTTCATAGAGCCTTCATAAGACCTACATAGTGGCTTCACACGCCATTACCACTCAGGCCTCGTGAATCCTCCCTAGAGCCTTTATAAGACCTTCACAGATGCTTCACAAGCCGTTTATAAGCACTTCTCACGGTGTATAGGGTGTTGTGACAGGTTTTGTAGTTGAAGCCTTGTCCAGTTGGGGGTGACCTTCTGCTTGTGTTTAACCATGGTGTGTCCTACTTCATAAAGGGCACCTGTCGACTGTAGCCCCCCCCCCACCACACACACGCACACGCACACGCACGCACACACACACACACACACACACACACACACACACCATGCAGGCATGCTCTCACACACATACACACGCACACACACACACACACACCCCTCTCGTTACAGTACAGTAATCCAGGGTATCTCTCCTGCCTGCCCACAGGTGCCAAACAATGATGTCACATGCTGGGTGTTCCCATAAATCCTGCTTTAAGCCTACACACACACACACACGCACACGTACAGACACACAGACACACACACCCGTTCAGGATATGACAACCTGTTTGTTCTAGCGTGGAGGAGCACATTGGGACCACATGTGGGTCTGGGGTCGTTTCTTCTAGAATATTCCCTCCGTCTCCGTTTCCATCTCCCCCCGCTGGTGGATCCAACACATGGCCCCTCTGTGCTGTTTAATGGAACGGCTCAAAGTTGTCATAATTTACCTCTCGCTTGTTTACCCTCCCTCCCTCCCTACCTCCCTTCCCCGCTCCCTCTCTCCTTCCCTCCCTCCCTCCCTCCCTCCCTCCGTCCCCCGCTAACACACGTTGATTTATCCCCTCAGCATCTGGTTCTGAGATCTGCACACCAAACACTCCTCCTGACTCATTCTCAATGTTTCAAATCACATTCTTCACCCAAGAAAGCAGGCGAGGAAGTGGAAGGGGTGTGTGTTTCCGTGTGTGTGTGCGTGTGTGTGTGTGCGTGTGCGTGTGCTTCCGTGTGTGTGTGTGTGTGTGTGTGCGTGTGCTTCCGTGGGTGTGTGTGTGTGTGTCGGAGGGGGGGGCCCCCAGAGCAGAGATGAGATGGTTTTCTTATGGTCTCGCATCATAAATGTCACATTTTTTAACTAAAGAGGGGAGGACTGGATGCTGTTTGCGCCAGCCTGACAGACCCTCCAGGTCGTAAAGTCAGGCAGTGCTCCCCAACTCTGATCACCGTGGTGGGGCAGTGGATGAGTCATCCCCCCCTCCCCCAGACCTCCGGACCTCCAGCCCAGTTAGCTGAGTCCACACCAGGGACATGGCTGACACCTTAGTCACTGTCACTGGTGTGGGTTTGATACTAACGATGATCCCACACACGACCCGAATCTTGAACCGAAGAGTGTCTGGCTGTGTTTCAGTGTCCACACGAGTGCTCCACTTAGAATTCATGGCTAGTGCATAGCTTAATTCTGTGTAGCATGCAAGTGTAGCATGCTGGTGTGGACATTGGGACATGGCACCCCAGGCCCCCTGGCCCCCAGGCCCACAGTAACATCCCCTGCTTTCTGCAACAGGGACAAGCTGAGACTCTTGTGGCGTTGTCTACATGGAATGGAATGAGGAATGGTATCAAACACGAGTTCCATCCATTACAATGATCCTGTGCTCCGATTTTGACCTCCACCAGCCTCCCCCAGCCTCCCCCTAGCCTCCCCCTAGCCTCTCCCCAGCCTCCACCAGCCTCCCCCCAGCCTCCCCCTACCCACCCCCCAGCCTCCCCCTAGCCCCCTAACATCGTCATATCAACAGCAGACCGTAAAACTAGGTGGGGGGTCCGGTAGTGTTGGCATCTGACTAGTTAGTGTTGTCCTGCCTGGCCCGCCGGGGGGGGGGGGGGTCGCCATGGCACGAGGGGGGGTTAAGGAGGGGACTACGGTGGCTGGTAGAGGACAATACACAGATGTTGGCGGTGATGACGTCCTGTGACTTTTACATCAGTTCTGGTTCTCGAAATGACTGTTTACACTCTCTTCCTTTACAGAGAGTGATTAAAGGGGAGGATGGAAAGGGGAAATGAAAGGCTCCATTTGATGATGTAAGCCAGAGTATGTAGTGTAATTAAAAAGCATCCGGTGAAGAAAACAAGAATAAAAAAATAGTGTTTTGTTTTGCTAACTTTAGTGTGTGTACAGTGCCTGGCTGTCTGCTTATGAGAGACTGTATGATGTATTTGCTGTGTTTTATAGATGCAGCGAACGCATAATTATATATAATATACCATCTCTGTCCATCTCTCTCTCTCTCTCTCTCTCTCACTCCATCTCTCCATCTCATGTCTTGTTTTCCAGGCCTAAAATAATCCCTACCCCTAAACTTTAAAAGTACTTTTACCTTGTAATCCTGGAGTATGTCTTCCTCTGGGTCCAGGAATTAAACCAGCCCATAGTCGTAGAACTACAACCTGTGCTCTCAATAGCAGTTCCACTATCTGGTTTCTCTCTGACTAGATGTCCCTCATGGTTGTCTAATCCTCTCTATATCGATGCAGAACGCTCTGTCTCATGTCTGTCTCTGTCTGTCTGTCTGTCTCTCCCCCCCAGACATCCCAGGATGCACATCAAGACCGGCCTTGTGGACGCCCACCTCTACTGCCTGAAGAAATCTGTTGTCGACTTCCTCGCAGAAAACAAGTGAGAGCTTTTAAAATATATATATATATTTTTTTTGGTGGGTGGGGGGGGGGACAAGACATCATTTTGTTGTAGATGTACTCTACGCAAATATGACGCTGACCTTCTGCCGTGTGTGTGGGAATGTGTGTGTGTGTGTGTGTGTGTGTAGGAAATGCTTAGGGCCTGTTAGGTATTTCTGCTTAGGTGTTAATTTGTTTTACAATGTGCCAGTGGAGCAGTTTATTAACCCTTAAGACCCCTGCCCTGTGTGAGGAGCCTGTGTCATAGCTTGTAGCTGTTAGCCATTAGCCCCCCTGCCCTGTGTCAACGCTAGCCTGTCATAGCTAGTAGCCGTTAGCCCTTTAGCCCTGTGTCAAAGCTAGCCCGTCATAGCTAGTAGCCGTTAGCCCTTTAGCCCCATGTGAGCCAGTGTCAAAGCTAGCCCGTCATAGCTAGTAGCCGTTAGCCCCCCTGCCCTGTGTCAAAGCTAGCCTGTCATAGCTAGTAGCCGTTAGCCCCCCCTGCCCTGTGTCAAAGCTAGCCCGTTAGCCCTCAATCACCACAATGACGGACGTCACGCTTTCTGTTGCTTATCGGCCACTTAACATGTTATTGTTTTGCCGCCGTTCCGGTATACGGCGTTACTGTGGGTATTATGATCCTGTGGTTGATTAGGTTGCACAGTAGGCAGTCAAGAGTGCGGACCTGAATGAGAAGAAATGGGACCAGTAATTGCTATAGCGCCCCCCCCCCCCCCCCCCCCCCCCCCCCCCTTCCCCCGTCTCTTTATGCTAGTTAAACATGGATTGTGAAGAAGTCCCCCAACAGTGCCTTTAAGTGATGTGGGTAATAGGAGCAGGTGTTATTCTGACTAGAGGCCTATGTTGTCTCTCTCCCAGTGCCCTCTTCGCTCGTTAGCGCCCCTCTGCTGGGGGATTTAGGGACGTGCGCGTCACACGCCATTGTTCCCCCACTGCTCCCCTTTTCTTTGACATTTTAATTCGCCGCCGCAGTCGTCGTCCGCCCCCCCCCCCCTCCCCCCTGCCTCGCCCCCCCCTCTCCTCCTGATATAAATATCATTTCTTCTAATCTACCTCCCCGACTCGGGACGGGAGACTCCAAAAGCACTAGTGCCTCCACCCCCCCACCCCCCCCCTCTTCTTTCTCTCATCAAAGAAGGTTGACTTTTTTCTTTTCTTTTTTTTTTTAGTCGGCCCCCTTTTTCTCATTTTCTTTCACGTTCTCTCTCTCTCTTTCTCTCTCCCCCCCTCTCTCCCTCTCTCTCTTTCCTTCTCTCTCTCTCCCTCCCTCTCTCTCCCTCTCCCTCCCTCCCTCTCCTTCTCTCCCTCTGCCACCCTCCTCTCCCTCCCTCTCTCTCCCTCTCCCTCTCTCTCTCCCTCTGCCTCCCTCCCTCTCTCTCTCTCTCTCTCCCCCTCCCTCCCTCTCCCTCCCTCCCTCTGCCTCCCTCTCCCTCTCTCCCTCTCCCTCCCTCTCTCTCCCTCTCTCTTGAAGCCATGCCGCTGCAAAGCACTCAAGGAGAAAAATGGACAGAGTAACTGTTGTTTCATTCTCCGCATTCAGATGGAAATTCTAATCTCCCTTAAAAGAATAGAAAAAAGAAGAGAGTGAGGAGGAGAGATGGAGAGGGACATGGAGAGGAGAGGAGAGGAGAGGAGAGGAGAGGAGAGGAGAGGAGAGGAGAGGAGAACAGTTAAATAGCCTACAGGCTTCTTACAGAGTTTAGAGAACAGGATTTAGCCTGATCCTTTTTAACCTGTAAGGCGGGACGTTGTGAACTTGTGTTCTGTGTAGTTGTTGATGTCTTTCACTTTTTTTTTGTGCTCTTGATTTATTTTCGTTCTTTTTCTTGTCTGGTTAGCCCAAACCCTCGTGAGCCGGGTAAATAAACCTGAGTTAGGTCTTGTAAAACCTCTCAGAACTTGAATATTAACCACATGGACTCAAAGGAATTGCAGCCCCCCCCCCCCCCCTCCACACTCACACACATCTCTCTCTCTCACACACACACACACACACACACACACACACACACGCATACATACATTCACTTCCTGGCTCTTTCATTTTGATTGACCGTGAGGAAACCTGACTCAACCACCACTGAGCTTTATGACTCCACAGCAGAGCCTGAATGGAGGTGAAATGTGACACAGTACATGAGTGTTATACTGAGTTCCCCTCTCAGCTGACATACAGACAGAACCAGTCAAAAGACTGGACACACACTGGCCAAGAGTGTGCAAAGCTGTCATCAAAGCAAAGGGTGGCTACTTTGAAGAATCTAAAATATAAAACATATTCTGGTTTGTTTAACACTTTTTTTTGTTTGTTTACTACATAATTCCATATGTGTTCCTTCATAGTTTCGATGTCTTCAGTATTAATCTACAATGTAGAAAATAATTGTAAAAAATAAAGAAAAACCATCGAATGAGAAGATGTGTCCAAACTTTTGACTGGTACTGTATGTACCAGCGGTGGCTGGTGGGGCACGGGGCTCGTTACAATGCACGGAGCGAAATGAGGAATGTGTTTGATAACATTCCTCATTCCGTTCTGTGCGTTACAGTGAGCCCCGTCCTCCGATTTCTACCTCCACCAGCCTCCCCTGGTAGGTACCCTTTCCAACCATTTAAGCTGTTGTCCTGCAGGTCTATTTCTTCCATCCGGGGAGAGCTGATCCCGTTCCTGGTGCGCAAACAGTTCTCCAAGTCCGTCAACTCTCCCAAGAGCAAGGAGGAGGTGGATCAGACCCAGAAGAAGAGGGATGGCAACGCTAACCTAGGTAGGTTCTACGCTCCACACACACACACACACACACACACACACACATGCAGGCACGCACACAGAGGCGCACACGCAGGCACACACACCCAGGCATACACAAACAGACACCCAGGCATACACACAGAGGCACGCGCACACACACGCAGGCACGCACAAACAGACATGCAGGCACAAACAGACATGCAGGCACACACACAGAGGCACGCACACACAAACACGCACG
>NC_139672.1:15465623-15471334 GCF_951799395.1 Argentina silus | reverse complement strand
AATCCTGTAGTTAGCATCCTGTAGTTAGCATCCTGTAGTTAGAATCCTGTTCATTCCCAGATAAACCGTACGGGAGTTATATTCTTCTGTGCTGCACTGATATGGATCAGAAGTGTGTGTGTGCGTGCGGGCGGGCAGGCGGGCGGTCTGGTAATCCGTGGTGTCCGTGTGTTCTCCGCTCCAGATCGGCGCCGACAGCATCATCGGAGCGTCCTGCCAGATCGCCGACAAGACGTCCATCAAGCGGTCGACCATCGGCGCGTCCACCACCGTCCGAGAGAAGGTCAAGATCACCAACTCCATCATCATGCACGGCGTGACCGTGGAGGAGGGGTGAGTGGGCCGCGCCGCCGACAAAACGGTTTTCCCGTCCTCGTCGAGGTCGTTTGACCCCGTGGGCTAAGTACAGTCAGTGTAAACAGTAGCCTCTCGGCATGGGGATAGATACAGTGCTTATTCACTCTGTCCCCTCCTGACAGAGATGGTTTAGAGTGCTTATTCACTCTGTCCCCTCCTGACATACAGAACCAGTCAAAAGTTCGGACACAAACTTGCCAAGAGTGTGCAAAGCTGTCATCAAAGCAAAAGGTGGCTACTCTGAAGAATCTAAAATATAAACCATATTCTGGTTTGTTTAACACTTTTTTGTTTACTACATAATTCCATATGTGTTCCTTCATAGTTCTGATGTCTTCAATATTAATCTAAAATGTAGAAAATAATAAAAAATAAAGAAAAACCATTGAATGAGAAGGTGTGTCCAAACTTTTGACTGGTACTGTAGATCTAAGGGTAGTTAGGTTTGATTGGGTTGGCGTAGATGGACTTGGGGTTGGGGTTGGGGTTAGGGTTAGGGTTAGGTCCTATTGATGTCGTACTGAAGCTGTTTCCAATCTGAAAATCCGGGAAATTCATTGATCACGTGATTTATTATCGAACCGCTCAAAGGAAGAGAAGAGAGGCCAGTGTGTTTAGATGACATCAGACGTGTGTGTGTGTGTCTGTCTGTGTGTCTGTCTGTGTGTCTGTCTGTGTGTCTGTCTGTCTGTCTGTCTGTCTGTCTGTCTGTCTGTGTGTGTGTGTGTGTGTGTGTGTGTGTGTGTCCGGGGGTGGGCTGCTGCAGGGGAGGCGGTGGGGTGGGGTGGGGGGGTGGGGGAGTCTTGTTTTCTGTGGTACGTGGGGGAAACAGAGAATACCATGTTGACAATGTCCATTGGTGTGCAGTCAGGCGGAGCGCGGTTACAATGTCATACATAAACACACAGGTGGTGAATAGAGCCACTGCTGCACCCGGCTGGAGCCTCGCGGCCGCCACACGGCCAGTCCACCTCACGGCTCACACGTTTCCACACGGCCAGGTCATCTCAAGGCTCACACGTTTTCACACGGCCAGTCCATCTCAAGGCTCACACGTTTTCACACGGCCAGTCCATCTCAAGGCTCACACGTTTTCACACGGCCAGCGCGATCGATGGATATTTGAGTCGATAGATATTTGAGTCGATGTCTGTGGGCGTATTCTAGGAAAGGCTCGAGAACGTTTGCACATTAGACCCATAGTCCTTTGTTGTTGTTTCCTAAACACTCACAGAGGTTGTTTTTTGGTTGTTTTGGGGTTGTTTTTTGGTTGTTTTTTGGGTTGTTTTTTGGTTGTTTTGGGGTTGTTTTTTGGGTTGTTTTTGGGTTGTTTTTTGGGTTGTTTTTGGTTGTTTTTTCCTCCGTTGAAACATATTAGATTAGGTTAGCCTATTTGTCGTCTGTGGATTGCTGACTACAGGGGCTGACTGGTGATCTGCTGTGAATGGCCCTTGCTTTTTCCTGTCCTCTCTTTCTGGTTTAGCGTTAGCTGGCGTTTTTTTAATTAAAAGTATTTTCTCTCACGCTGGCCGGCCTGAAAGGATGTTCCCTCGCTGGTGATTGAGAAGTGCAAGCATGACATGAATTACAGCGAGAGACACCACTGAGAAGGAGAAAAGGACTCTGTTATTTTAAAAGAAAAACGAAAAGAAAAAAAAAAAACAGACATCCTTTTTTTTTTTTTTTTTTTTTTTTTTTTTTAACTCGGGGGAAGAAGCTTTATCAGCTTCTAGTTTTTAACACAGTCTCCCTCTTAAAGACCAGGAGGCCACGGACCAGCATGGAGAGCCTCATGTCCGAGTTAGGGTCGCGCATAAAAGGAAAGAATGAAAGAAAGAAAGAAAGAAAGAAAGAAAAGAGAGGGAGAGGAGAAGGGGGGGAAAGGAGAAAAGAAAAGAAATGGCAATTCTTTCACAACATAAGAAGAGAGAGAGAGAGAGAGATGAAAACATGTAAGAGAGGATTAACTAGTCGCTGGCATGTAAAAGAAGCCACTTGCATTTCTGGGCCTTTTGTTTGGACGTAGGAGAGCTTGTTTACAAAGCGAAGGATATTTGGGGGGGTTGCGGGGGGTTGTGGGGGGATGGGGAGGGGGGATAGGGGGGGGGGTCACAGCTAGGAGGAGCACAGTGTCAGTAATTAGTGGTGTTTCAGCAGGGGCTTCTTTGGTGGTCTGGTTCCCCCCCCCCCCCCCCGTGTTTAAAACTCCAATCCTTGTAATCTCCCATAGCCATCCACCCCCCAGTCGGTCTCCCTCCCTCCCTCCCCCCCCTCCCTTCCTCCCCCCCTCCCTCCCTCCCTCCCTTCCTCCCCCCTCCCTCCCTCTAACCCCACCACCACCTGAACAGAATGCCCCAGTGCTCCTGCCAACACAAACCTGCCAGTGTTAGTGTCAGAGGGGGCCAAACGCGTCATACACTCTGGGAGACATGCATGTGTTCACACACACACACACACACACACACACACAGACACACTACCTCTCGTACACAGGCGCACACACACACGCGCGCACACACACACACACACACACACCTACAAACTTACACACACACACACACACACCACCTCTCGTACACAGGCGCACACACACACACACACCTACAAACTTGCACACACACACACACACACACACACACACACACACACACCTCACCCACCCCACAGAGCACAGTCTGTTTCCCTCCCTCTAAACGCTCTATGGTGGCGGTGGCACTGACTGGCAGCGTGGGCCAGCCTGCCAACCCCCAGATGTGGCAGCCCAGCCTGGCCCGGCCGAGGAGGCATCATCCAGGCCCCAGACCGCTTAGCTCCCCCGGGTCTCCTCACCCCTAACACTCGCTCCTTGTGGTCGTTCCCCGGCGGGAATGGTCTCCGGGACACCGCCTGGCCCTGGCCGCACACCTACGGGAACCTACTCCTCTCCGACTCTCCCTAACCGGGACGGACAGGTCCTGCCTGGGACGTCTCTCCCAAACAGAGATCCATGTTGTTGTCGCGGGGGGTGGGGGGCGGGGTGGGGGGTGGGGGGGCATAGCTGCTGTCCCTGGCCCCCACACCCGGCACCTCCTCCTGGCCACAGCAGCAGCAGCAGATCTGAGACTGGCTGGCTGGCTGGCCGGCTGTCTGACTGGCTGGCTGGCTGGTCCGGTCCACTGGTGGTACACCAAGTTCCTAGGCTCCTGCCACCCAGGATCGGAGGGTTTCTCTCCCACCCAGGGAAGAGTTGACGCCCTGCGGAGGTAGAACAGCCGGAGGACGGGGGAGGTAGAACAGCCGGAGGACGGGGGAGGTAGAACAACCGGAGGACGGGGGAGGTAGAACAGCCGGAGGACGGGCTCATTGTGACGCACGGAACGGAATCAAAACGCACCGGCCCTCCTTTCATTCCGTGCCCGACGATGACACCAAGTCCTCCGATTTCTACCTCCGCCAGCCTCCCCCCTGATAGGAATAGGATACATGGAAAGCATAGATGGTCCCAGTCAGCGGGAATCGAACCCACACAGCCTTAGCGTTGCTTAGCGCCGTGCTCGACCAATCGGGCCACAGGGGCGGTCGTGAACAGACATCAGCTGGTGGATTGGATCACTTACAACTTAATATGGGCCTTTAAATGGGGGGGGGGTTTCTTGTGGGTGTTGCTTTGCTTGGGTCTGGTCTGACGGACCCCTGTCTGTCTGTCGGGTTCCGTGACACGTCGAGCTCCGGCAATGAAGCCAGTCACCCCACCCTTCCCTCTCCCCCCCAAACCCAAATAAACCAGGCGGTGTCCTGTGCCGTTGTGTACATGGCCGATGATACTGTATCGTTTTCACACACCAGGGTTAGAAAGGCTGCTGTTGTTTTTAATATATATGCTAATTGAACGTCTGAAAGGAAAATAAAACAAGGCTGCTGAAAAACGTCGGGGTATCGAGTTTCTGTGTGGGGGCGGGGGTGTGTGTGTGTGTGTGTGTGTGGGGGCAGGGGCAGGGGGGTGGGGGTGTCTAGGGGGGGGTGTCTAGGGGGATGCAGGGGGACAAGGCAGGAAAGGACAAGACCCTCAGCTGTGCAATTAGCGGAGAGACATGAAAGAGAACTGCTCATTGTAAACATGTTTTAGGCACCCAGAGAGCCGCTGGCCCAGGCCTGTCAAGTCAACATCAAAACTAAAGCAAATAGAGTTTTATGGTGCTGCTGTGCTCCCAGAGAAATATTATTCTTTCAATGCTGTAAACACACACACACACACACACAGTGTTGGGAGGGGGTGTGTGTGTGTGTGTGTGTGTGTGTGTGTGTGTGTGTGTGACAATGTGGATATTGTACTGGTTGAACACCATGGAGCAGGGCTGAGTTTCATTTCAGAAAGTTGCCCCCCCACCCCCCAAAACACCATCATTCACCCCCCTTCACAGACCTGATTGCTTATGCCTACCCAGTCATATCAGATCTGTCAAGTAAGTGTGTGTGTGTGTGTGTGTGTGTGTGTGTGTGTGTGTGTGTGTCAGCAGGTAGACTGACGTCACTGTGTGTTCTCCTCCACAGGTGTAACATCCACGGCAGCGTGATCTGTAGCAACGCTGTGATTGGCCGAGGAGCCGACCTGAAATACTGCCTGGTGGGGAGTGCCCAGCGCATAGAGCCTGAAGGTGAGTGTGTTATCACACACACACACACACACACACACACACACACATACTGTACACACACACACACATACACATACTGTACACACACACACACACACACACACACACACACACACACACACACCCATTGACTTCCACCTTATTCAGGAGGAGGTCATAACACACACTACTATACTTCTCATGAGGTATGTATCAGAGAGGAATGTCACACGTCCTTTTAAACATGCTGTGGGCCTAAGCATTAAAGTGTGTGTGTGTGTGTGTGTGTGTGTGTGTGTGTGTGTGTGTATGTATGAGTGTGAAAACATGTACGTGCATATGTATGTAAGTGTGTGTGTGAGAACATGTATGTGCATATTTATGTATGTGCATATTTATGTAAGTGTGTGTGTGTGTGTGTGTGTGTGTGGGGCATGTGCCTGCGTGTGCCTTGTGCTTCACTCTGCTCTGAGAGCTTATTAAAACTGAACTCTGTGTGTATAATTGAGCTTTATTTTTCTAATACTCCTAATCCTCTTGTTCCTAGATCAGGCTGGGGGGTTCTGTGTGTGTGTGTGTGTGTGTGTGTGTGTGTGTGTGTGTGTGTGTGTGTGTTGCATGTGTGTGGTGTGTCTGTGTGTTTTAGGGATTGGGGGGTGGTGTGTGTTTGTGTGTGTGTGTGTGTGGTGCGGAGGTGGGGGGGGGGGTCGAGGCTGTTGAATTCCGGGTGGTCCTGGCCGG
>NC_139672.1:15453123-15460623 GCF_951799395.1 Argentina silus | reverse complement strand
CCGTGTCGCCTACCTCTTCCAGCAGGCTTGCTCTCTGGCAGTGACAGGCTCCCTCATCCCAATGAAGATGCTAATGTTCACAGGCAGCGGACGGTTAAATGGGGCCTTGGCACTTACTGTAGGTAGTGTAAGTGCCATGGTACTTGTGAGGCCTACAGTATAATAAATCATTAGGGCATCATGTCGACAGTGATATAAATATACACCCCTTGGAGGAGGTCCAAGAGGTGCTAGCTAGCCTAGCCTTGCATAGGCCTATACAGAGATTGGCTAACTCAAGTGATTTGAGATTTGGGATACTTTCATGACCGCCATGTTGGCACCAAAAGCTCTGTGACAGTTGAGTTCGAGATAGAATTCCAAGTTCGAATGGGTTTTTTTGTCGCTGGAGGTTTTGAGCCAAGATGGAGGACCGTTTTGCCCAACTCTGTATAGGCTGTCTATGGCTCTGACGGTAACTGCCAAAAAAAAAAGTCCCATTTAGCTCTGGTAGCACCCTGTCTTGGACTTCAATAAGGCCAATACAGGGTGGTCAGAGTCACACTGACCAAACAACAGAGAGGGGGAGGGAAGGGGGAGAGAGTAAGTTTTTCAGGGATTGAAGCAATTCAAGGAGGCGGTCAGTCACCCGCTTGGCTCAAAGGGAATGTGTGTGTGTGTGTGTGTGTGTGTGTCTGTGGTGGGGTGGGGTGGAGTTAGGGGGTGGGTGGGTTGATGGGTGGGTGGTTTTGGGAGCTTGAGGGCTTGAGAGTGTGGAAGACGAGGGAATGACGAGGCCACCCAAGAAGGCGGGAGGAGAAACCTGCGTGTCTGCTGCTGACCCCTGCACATTAACTGAACACTTCCTCAATTTGTCTTCTGTGTTCTTCGGGCACAAACGAATTTCCTCCCTTCTTTTTTTTTTTTTTTAACACATGCACAGACGCACAGACACACACACACTATCTTTTAAGACACTGCCATACCCCCCCCCCCCCACTCTCCTCAACCTCACCCCCCATGCCTCCCTCCAACCCCAACCCCCCCTGACGCCCACCTTCAATGCACAGACACACAGATGCCTTTAAGTAGCTAACTCAACAGAAAGACCACTTGCTTATGCTACTTCACAAAGGACTGTGTGTGGCAGCAGAGACATGCATGGGATAATGATAACCCTGCAGGACCATGTGAGGCTCACACATATCAGAGGTGTGTGTGTGTGTGTGTGTGTGTGTGTGTGTGTGTGTGTGTGCCTGCGTGCGTGCATGTGTGTGTGTGTGTGCGCACGTGTGTGTGTGTGCACGTGTGTGTGTGTCTGCATGCGTGTGCACATTTGTCTGTGTGCGTGCGTGTGCGTGCGCGTGTGTTACACTGTAGCTTTTCAACCGCTTGTGTTATAACGCTTGTGTTATAACACTTGTGTTATAACACTTGTGTCCTAGCTGTTACAAGGCGAGGCAGGCTAACGCAGACGTAGCGGGGAGACGCTCGGAGCAGACAGCAGACGATAAGCAGGGTTGATAGGCATCTCCTCCAGTCACTGGACGAGACTAAGCCGTGTTGGCACATGTGCCCTTTGTCTGTTAGTTGATATCTTTAATTGAGTCCGTCTGACTCCGACATGAACCACGCTGTGCCCGTTATGGTAATCTCAGAACCCAGAGTCTCATCTCTCTGATTCGTGAGACGGTGCGTATGTCAGCTGGATATTTTTTTGTTTGGTGTGTTTTTGAGGGATTATGCGTGGCTGTTGGATAGATGATTAATAGATGATTCACTTACTTGAATTTAACAGATGTGTTTGTTGTTAGTCGCTTTGGATAAGGGCGTCTGCTAAATGGCGTAAATGTAAATAAATGTGAATGTATTAATTTAAGGATGTGAGTAAGGGACGCGAGACGCATCCACGCAGCTCACGGTGTGGCCTGACTTCTCGTGTCATGTCTGGACTGTGTGCAGCCAGTGTGTTCTGTCTGAGGATTCTCTTGGTTGTGTTACATGTTGTCTGCACATTTTGTAATTTATTTCTTTTTTTTGCATTCTCTGGATTGACTTACTCTTATGCCTGCCTGTCATGCAGTAATAGTTACCCAATGGACAAATAAAGCATCAATTCATTCACAGGGACTTTCTATGAATCTAAAGGCATTAACTTGAAACATTTTGAAGATACTGAAGTATGAAGTATAGGTTTATAACCAGAATGTTATAGAGATCATTTACAGAACACTTTGACTACATGACAGTTAATCTCTCTCTTGTAATAACTCTCTCTTCCCTCTCTCTCTCTCTCTCTCTCTCTCTCTCTCTCTCTCTCATAATGTTATTTTAAATCACTTCACAATGTAGTGATATTATAAAAATGTTGGGTTCATGAATAGATACACATACATAGAATTTGTGGATTTTATGCTTTTCGCCCCAAAAACAAACAATCTGATTCTTACTTTGCCACCTGCCAGCAAAGTCTGACAATACCCCTGTTAAAACAACACAAACAAAGACGGACACAAAAGTGTGTGTGTGTGTGTGTGTGTGTGTGTGTGTGTGTGTGTGTGTGTGTGTGTGTGTTTTCTCTAAGGGAACCATTCATTGCGATGACAAAGGGGGAAAGAAATACATTATCATAATTAATCTTATCTTTAGCTGTGGGTGGCAGGTCCGTTCTTTCTCAGCCTGACACAGGCCCACAATGCATACATGTACACGTCATTTTGTTACAATGCACCTTTTGGCTTACGAATATTTAAGAATGCTTTGTGAATATTCACCAAACAAGCATTGAATATTGGTTTAGAAGCACTTTTGCTGTCACTTCTGGTTGCTCACAACAAGGGGCCAGCATTCATGGAGATTAACTTATGAAGATGAAAATGATTTAATTCTACGAAACTGATTCGTTTTAATTCTGTGAACTTAGAGTTTTATCTGACTGTTGAAACCGCTTTCAGTGGAGACTCTACATCGTCTGAAGTCTAGGCTTGGGTGTGGGAAACTAACCCTATGAAATGTTATGTTAATTCGATACATCATTTAATCATGTAAACTTTGAAGTTGCTTTTTGTTGACAATGAAATGGCGTTCCTAATTGGTGCAATGTGTCAAAGTTTTCTAACCCAGGAGAATGTGTAATCTACAGCTTTCTTCCTAACAAGACCATATGAGAGAGAGAGAGGGAGAAAGAAAGAGAGAGAGATGAGAGAGAGAGAGAAAGAAAGAGAGAGAGAGAGGGAGGGAGAAAGAGAGAGAGAGAGAAAAAGAGAAAGAGAGAGAGAGAGGGAGGGAGAAAGAAAGAAAGAGAGAGAGAGGGAGGGAGAAAGAGAGAGAGATGAGAGGGAGGGAGAAAGAGAGAGATGAGAAAGAGAGAGAGAGAGAGAGAGAGAGGGAGGGAGAGAAAGCAAAAGAGGGAGAGAAAAAGAGGGGGAGAGAGAAAAAGAGAGCGGGAGGAAAGCGAGCTACGCCTAGCTTTACGATAAATAAACACCCGGTCAGTCAACTGCAGCCGTACAGCTCAGCTGTCGTGTGATGGCTGAGTGCGTGAGTGCGTGAGTAGAGGTTCTGTGCTTTTGCGATTGCACATACAGAACCGGGCGTGGGCCGGGATGGGGTGGGGTGGGGTGTGGTAGGGGTCTGGGTCACGAAGGGGTGTGGGGGGGCCACGGTCCTGTGCCGGGTCGGTTTATGTTTGGGGGGGTGGAGGCGGGGGCGCTGTACGATGGCATATATCTGGACAACGCATGGTCATCTGGGTGGTTTATTTATCCAAGGCCTCCAGACCCGGCCCAGGACCTCCCTCAGTTTGTTAGGGCTTCCAGGGGCCCCCCACCACACAGGGCAATTCCTCACATTCCTACATTAGCTCCAATTTCCAGCTACCTTCTCCCCTCATCGAATCCTACAAATTGAGCAACTAGCTGATCCAGTTGGAGGCTGGTGGAAGATTTCTACCCCCGCCAGCCTCCCCTGAGCTGATCATTATAACTTGTGTAACCCTAACCCTAACCCTACCCCCCCCCCCCCCTCCCTGTATAACATGAGTATCAGGCATGTGTGAATGCCCCCCCCCCCCCACACACACACACACACACACACACACACCATCGATGAGCCCGTCCTCCGATTTCTACCTCCACCAGCCTCCACTGACTCAAACCCATGGATGAACGTAGCGGATGTCCTTTGGGCTTCTTCGTCCCTGAGGTTTGCAGTGTATGAAGATCCTGTAGATTGTAGATTGATTGGGTTTCAACATAATTGCGGGTGTTGATTAGTTTTTCCGCTCAAGCTCAAGCCGAAAGTGTGTGTCTACCATTTATATAACAGCAATTATTTTAGTTTCATATGTATTGTATTCTGCTCATGTGGTCATTGTGTGTGTAACGACTACCAGATGGATTCTACCTCATTCCACCCTCTGTAATACAATATGTGTTCTTAAATCATGATTGCATTTACATGCTTTTAGCATTAAACTAAGTGGGAAGTATTAACTGCATAATTATATGTGGATATTAAGTATGATCCCTGTGTTAATAAACCAATGCAAGCTGGTGTAGCTCTGGGTGTGTGTGTGTGTGTGTGTGTGTGTGTGTGTGTGTGTGTGTGTGTGTGTGTGTGTGTGTGTGTGTGTGTGTGTTTTCGTGTGTGTGACTCTCTCTCTCTCCCTCTCTATAAAGGGAGCTGTAGCAGACGGCCCAGCCTCAGGTAAACAGAGTTAGAGTTAAGTACTTATCAGTAGGGTGTGACAGAGAGGAAACAAACAACTACCAGGCAATAGGAAGGTCTACCAAACTAACCCTAACCTTAACCCTGTCCCTAAACCTAACCCTAACCCAAACTAACCCTAACCTTAACCCTGACTCTAACCCAAACTAACCCTAACCCTAACCCTAACCCAAACTCCATTGCACGTTTAATGCCTCACACTACAGACAGACAGACTACAGCCATTACAAGTTGAATGCCTTGCACTAGAGGCAGACAGACAGAAAGACAGACAGACAGATAGACAGACAGACAGCCTACAGCCATCATAAGTGTAATGCCTTACACTAGACAGACAGACAGACAGACAGACCTTCTACGTCCATTGGTAAGTTGAATGCCTTACACTAAAGACAGACAGACAGATAGATAGACCTATACAACCATTAGAAGTTGAATACCTTACACTAGAGACAGTCAGAAAGACAGACAGACAGACAGACAGCCTACAGCCATATCATAAGTGTAATGCCTTACACTAGACAGACAGACAGACAGATAGACAGACCTATCCCACCATTAGAAGTTGAATACCTTACACAGGAGACAGACAGACAGACAGATAGACAGACCTATCCAACCACTAGAAGTTGAATACCTTACACTAAAGACAGACAGAAAGACAGACAGACAGACAGACAGATAGACAGACCTATCCAACCATTAGAAGAAGTTGAATACCTTACACTAGAGACAGTCAGACAGACAGACAGACAGACAGATAGACAGACCTATCCAACCATTAGAAGTTAAATACCTTACACTAAAGACAGACAGAAAGACAGACAGACAGACAGACAGATAGACAGACCTATCCAACCATTAGAAGAAGTTGAATACCTTACACAGGAGACAGAAAGACCTACAGCTGTCAATGACTTCCAACAGCACCCAGACTATCACCAACACAGCTGCCGTAAGGAAACTGCACAGGCACAGTTGAATTAAAAAGGTGGCTGTTACGACTTCAGAATGATGTATAAATAGATAAGAACATGTAATTTGAAGTGACTTAAATGGATGGGCCATGTCTACACACCTTGTTAAATGAAATACTGGAGTACGGTTGGTTGTAGGCTAAACAGTATTATTATGTACGTAAGTCAAGCAAATTAGTGAGATAGACAGAGGTGTGAAAAGCATTGAACTTTTAAACTGGAATGTAAATCTTTTAAAGTTAATTGTTGGTTTGCTTTTGTTTTATGTATTTGAAAAAACAAGCACAAAACAAAACAAAAGTCTAGTTTAGTGCGCAGTTGCACATTCGATGATTTATTTGAATTGGGTGTGAGAAACCATACTGTATAACTACTTTGTCATAAATAAAATCATAAATCGCGAATAAAAGAAAAGAAAAAGAGAACGGTGTCTGTCTGTTGTATCAATAGATGGCATGTGTGATTGCTGCTTAAAAAACGAACTGGGCATTTGGGAATGTGCAGAGTGGAGCCGAGCAGAGCAAGGCAGAGCAAGGCTGCAGTGTGTGCTGAGTTTATTGAAAGAGTCTCTCTCCCTGACGCCCCCCGCTCCCCCCCCCCCCCGCCCCCCTCCCCCCCGGCTCTCCCCCCTCTCTCCCCCCGCCTCCCCTCGATTCCAACGTCTGCCTGGGTGGTCCCGCTCTCTCTCCACTTTGGTGAGCTGTTGCTTAGCAGCTAATAATAGGAGATGTTTGCAAAGTAATTTGCCTCTTCCTTGGCCAATGAGAACCAGAGCGCTTTTCCATCAAACCACCCTTTTCAGGATTTGCGGAGGGGCTAACTTCTCCAAATGTTACTGCTACAGGATCAGAGGCAGAAGACTTGAGAGATCTGCTCGGCACTTTCCTCCGACTTTCGCAACGTTGTTTTTACACGATAACGGGACGGATGAAGACTGAAGGATCTATACGGATTTGGGCACATAATGTTGGGATGCAGTTGCAAGACTTTGGCTCAACGAAAGACTAAGACGTATTCTCCTCACTCTTTCCCTGTGGATGCGCTAGTATACTATCTTGGATTATTGTCGCTTTTGCTGAACTCGCACTGTTTCTCCGTTGCTTCGCTCTGTGCTTCGTTTTCTTGTTTGGACTATGGCCTCGGAGCACAGCGTCCCAGGGGCCGGTGTATTTGGAGATTTACCCCCGAGTTATACGCGTTCTCCGCCGCCAGTAAACTCAGATCTCCTCCGGAGACCCAGTTACTGCCACGCTGCTTTCGCACTAAAACAGATTTCTAAGGTGACAAAATTATTTGAGTGGAATATGCATAAAGTTTCATTCATCAGCTCTGTGAATAAGTTGTTATGTTCTGATACTTGAGCGGAAAACCTTTCTCACTGTGCTCTGAAGCAGGACTCACAGTAAGAGCGGGTTTTTATGTGTAAATGTGATAGAATGTGACATACAAGTGTGAGAACACGCTGGAGAATGAGACGTAACATTGTAACGTTTCAGAAACATTGTAGCATATTCGTGTGTGGCCACACTGGCACGAATTGATGTTTAACTTTCAAGCAGCGATCTAACTATGAATGAGAATAAGTCCCTCCATTCATTTCAGAGGCTTTAGTATTCCCTATTGCTTTATTGTGCGCGTTTTGGATCTGTTCAGCTCTTGTTTGTGTGAAGTTATAGCCAACTCGGGCTCTCTACACGGTTTGTTTGAAAATGCGGTAGGTCTCAAAGAGGAATTCACTGATTAAGTTTTATCTGACAAAGCATCTTTGGACCGCATGAACGCTTGGATATGTGTCAGAAGTGCGGAGTGAAACCAA
>NC_139672.1:15438107-15442923 GCF_951799395.1 Argentina silus | reverse complement strand
TGTGTGTGTGTGTGTGTGTGTGTGTGTGTGTGTGATGATATGACTATTGCACTCTGGTTTGAACCCAGTACAGCTATTTACAATCTTAAGACTTGGCGGAGGAGGAGGGGGGGGGGGGGGGGAAGGAGGAGGTGGAGGAGGAGGGGGGGGGGGAGGAGGAGGTGGAGGAGGAGGAGGAGGGGGGGAGGCCAAAAATGTGCAAATTAGAAACCCGACCCAATTAGTGACTTTTGTACTCAACCCTGGTTTCTATCAGCCAATACTGTAAATCTTCAAGAGCTCGTAAAAAGTCTGTCAAAATCAGTTTCAGTCTGTCGATTGACACTTCGACTACGTCACGTTTCCTCCCCCGGCGAAAATAACAGTTTAGTTGTCTTGTCGTATCGCTGTGCAGGGAACATAAATAACAACAAACCTTCTACGGGAGAGACGATGACTCAACCGTCTCCCACGATGACTTGAACTCAAGACGATAACTCAAACTCATCCTCCTCTCCATCCCTCTCTCTCTCTCTCTCTCTCTCTCTCTCCCTCTCTCTCTCTCTCTCTCTCTCTCTACAGCCGGTAGCAGAGTGAGCCGGGAGCTTCGGTACACCAAGGAGAAGCAGGGGGAGGAGTCTGTGTTCACGTCACAAATGCTCATCCAGACTCCCAAACAGGAGGGGACCAACATTCTTACCCAGGATTCCTTGCTGCTTCACCTGGAGGCCGCGCTGTCCGCCAGCAAGGTCCAGGTGTCTCTGTTCGGAAAGTAAGTCGAGTTCGACCTGTCTTTGGTTGCTAAGAGACGACCTTACCTACCGCTAGAGAAAGGCAGTGTTTTATAGACATAGTATCTAACATTGTACATGTTTTTCTCCTCAGATCATGGGATCTCAATAAAATATGCTACAAATCAGGAGTCCCTATCATAGAAAATGTCATGATTGAAAGGGTAAGTGACAGTGACAAAGACGGAATTCAACCTATCTTCTTCTTCAGTGTATTTCTCGACTTTCTGTCCGTCGAGTTGTACGTTTTACCGTTGTTGACAGTTTGAGTAACCGTGGCGATCGGTCCTTCATTTCCAGATGATTGACAAGCTGTTCCCCTGCATGATCATCACCCCGCTGGACTGCTTCTGGGAGGGGGCCAAACTCCAGGGCGGCTCCGCCTACTTACCGTAAGTTCCAGAATATAAAGTCCTCCAAAGCGATTTCTCTTTCCCGTATTGCTTGGAGTGTACAGTGCAGAATGTGTGCTGGTGAATGTGTTGACACTAGTCAGCTCTGTTGAAGGCCCGGCATTAGGGCTTCATTAGGACCACTGCCCAGAGACCTTGGCCCCTGACACCTTATTCATACCTTGGCTCTGGCCGGGGCCGGGGGAATGCGACTTGGCTCGGAAATCTCATTTGACCCTGCCTGGTTTCTCCCACACGGCTTCGTAAAACAAGGGGCTTTACTGAGGATCAGCGAGAGAGAGGTGGTGGCTCCAACCTACGGCGGTGGCGGCGGGAAGCTAACATTCAGCTTTGACCAGAGAGCCGGTTAGCCCCGTTGTTGAGCAGAGGCCTGCTTCACTCATCAACCTATTGCTTGTCCTGTCGTCGGGAGCAGTGAGGGGGATAACCTCACACACACACACACGCGCGTGCACGTACACTCACACACACACACACACACACACACACACACACACACACACACACACACACAGTCCCTCAGGCCCTGGCAGTGGAAGTCCCTCATGGAAGAGGGACAGAGAGAGAGAGAGAAAGAGAGAGAGAGAGAGAGAGAGAGAGGGAGAGAGAGAGAGGGAGAGAGAGGGAGGGAGGAGATGGCTGCTGCTACTGGGTGGGTTGGTGAAGGGGGGGCAGGGGAGCCTTTGGGTCAGACAATGGTAAGCATTCTTTCAGTTTACGAGAGAGTGTCCGTCAGTGAGGGGACCAGGGAGGGGAGGGGGGCTCAGCTTTGTCAGCAAAGGGTAACAGTGATCATTGTCATGGTAATCACTGCGGCTCGGAGCTCTAAGTTGTCCAACAAATGAAATGGGCAGTATTCAAGTCTCTAGTCGCCAGTCCTCAAAGAAGCCGGTATAACAAGACTTTATAACACTGGACTTTGGTTATTCTAAGAAGACGCTTTTTTTTTTTTTTTAAGAAAAAGAAAAAGAAAAAAAAAAAAAACTATTCCCTGGAAAAGCGTAATGGGTTTAAGGAAAGCGAGAAATATGGGTTGAAATTGATATTTCAATTAGGCTGCTCTTATTTGCCCCGTGTTGTGCATTGAGAATTGGAACGTATCTGTTTAAGAAGAAAGACTAAAAAAGAAGAAAGAAATATTTAAGAATCTGGTTGTTAGGAAGATAGTTAACTCCACTGCTGCTCTCCTGATTGGACAATTAACAGTGTGTGGCCCTGCTCTCCAGAGTGAAAAGAGAGGGAGGAGAGGAGAGGAGAAAAGAGGAGAGGAGAGAGAGGGGGGGGGGGAGCGGAGAAAAGAGGAGAGGAGAGAGGGGGGGGGGGAAGGGCCTTTGATGATCACAGATCAACGAGTTTCCCCCTAAATCACTGCAGAGTGTTGAGATATTTCCGTAAAAGAAAAAAAAAAAGCAGTTGTTTGTTGTTATTTATTTGACGTTGTCTTTTCTGCTGTGCTGAAGAGAGCTGGGGGTGGCCTGGCCTGGCCTCTAATGTCCTCTAATGGCCTCTCCGGCCTCCACTGCAGTTCAGCTGAGGTTGTCAACACAAAGAGGGGGAGAGGGGGAGAGAGGGAGAGAGGGAGAGAGGGAGAGGGTACAGAAAGAGGGTGAGAGAGAGAGAGATGGAGAGAAAAAATCTTGTGAGAACAAAGATCTATAGAAAATCAAAAAGGCCTAGGTTGGTTCACTAGGTTGGTTCACTAGGTTGGTTCACTAGGTTGGTTCACTAGGCTGGTTCACTAGGTTGGTTCACTAGGTTGGTTCACTAGGCTGGTTCACTAGGTTGGTTCACTAGGTTGGTTCACTAGGTTGGTTCACTAGGTTGGTTCACTGGTTCACTAAACTGGTTCACTAGTTCACTAGACTGGTTCACGAGACTAATTCACTAGGTTGGCTCACTAGGTTAGTTCACTAGACTGGTTCACTAGACTGGCTCACTACTGGTTCACTGGTTCACTAGACTGGTTCACTGGTTCACTAGACTGGTTCACTGGTTCACTAAACGCAAACACTAGCTGATAAATGCTGCATTACACACACGCTGCGGTGTGCAAACATACATCCATGTTTTCCTCGAAATATATGCATCAAAAGCACCAGGCGACTCTGAGACATAACCATCAATGGGGATCTGTGGCCGTTTGTGGTGGTGTGATGTGGTGTATTCTGGGAAATGTGGTCGGATGTAGATGTCACAAGGGCAAGCCTGTAAAAAAACAGAGGCCGCTTCCTCTCGACAAGTCTCGAGTCCTGTCGTTCTTGAGAACGGCCCCCCCACCGGACACCAGGCTGGAGGTGTCCGACACCGTTCCTCATCCCGTTCCACGCGCTACAATGAGCCCCCCCCGTCCTCCGATGTCTACCTCCGCCGGCCTCCCCCCTGGTACAGAGTCACTCCGCTGCAAACCCGCCACAGCCCACTACAGCCCTGTCGCTGTCAACTGACACCAAAGCTTTATCCCTCTGGCCACATAATTGCCTCGCTCTGTGGAGCCGGTGGTACATTTAGCCTGGGAGGGAGAAGGAGGAGGCGACGACGACGGCGAAAAGCCTCAGGATTAGGCTCCTTTTGAAAGAGGGGGTTTGGGAACATCACACCCAGTGAACAGCGTGTGAGGGGAGAGGCCAATCAGGCCAGGCCCGGTCCGGGCCTCCTACGCACATGCACGCACACACACACACACACACACACACACACACACACACACACAGCCAGCCAGCCTTAACCTACACACACACACACACACACACACACACACACACACACACACACACACACACACACACACAGCCCCGTCACTTCCCCAGATCTCTCCCACCCAAAGCCACAACATCCACCCACCCACCCACCCCGCCTGCCACCCCTCCCCACCCCCCCACCCCCCCCCACCCCCTCCCCTCCCAGCCGCCACACAGCGCTCCTGGGTCCCTTATCAAGACGTTGGAGGGCCGGGGGTAATTGTTATGACTCGGTAGTCACACGGCGGCGTTAGGGGACGGGAGGGAGCAGCCCACCGGCGTGCCTCCTCCGGCCTTGGCATTGTGGCGGCGTGTAACAGGATAATAAACGGTACTTTACGTCCCGAGCGTCTGCGGCTCCTCGCCTTCGCCACCAGGGTGGGCACGGTAACTCACGAACCGGCCAATCACGTGCGGGAGAGGCAGGGTTTTGTTGTTGCTGCCGCTGTTGTTCTCTCTATCGACAGCTTGGAGCTCATTCTAAACCTTAGCTGTGGTTGTTCTTGTTCTTGTTCTCTGCTCATTCTAAACCTGTGTTGTTGTTGTTGTTGTTGTTGTTGTTGTTGACCTCAGGGGCATGCCAGACATCCAGTGGATGAACCTGGACCCTCTGAAGCTGATGGAGGAGCTGAGTCAGTTCACGTCTCTGGAGGGCTTCAGGGAGATGCTGGACAAGGCCCAGGTGGGACATGCCTACATGAACCGGCCCTGCCTGGACCCCAACGACCCCGACTGCCCCCTCAGCGCCCCCAACAAGGACCTCAGACAGGTAGGCCCCACGCCGCCATCAGCCTCCACCACCAACTCACCCACCTGTTCGTGTTTTCAGACCGACTGTTTCTCTTTACCCCTCTACTCACCCCTTTACCCCTCACCCCTCCTCACCCTCCTCCTC
>NC_139672.1:15423107-15433107 GCF_951799395.1 Argentina silus | reverse complement strand
GCGAGCAGGAGTAATCAGAGCAGAGAGTGGATCAGTATATCACTGGGCCGTCAGGCTGCAGCTCTGTGATGTCCCCGCCTCCCTGTGGGTGGTCCGCTTCGCTGTGGAACCGTAGCTAGAGAGTATAATGTCAGCCTGAGGGGCTGGGGCTGGGGAGGTTGGGAGGGTGGGAGCTGGGGAGCTGGGGAGGGTGGGAGCTGGGGAGGGTGGGAGCTGGGGAGCTGGGGAGGGTGGGAGCTGGGGAGGGTGGGAGCTGGGGAGCTGGGGAGGGTGGGAGCTGGGGTGGGTGGGAGCTGGGAGGGAGCTGGGGCTGGGGCTGGGGAGGGAAGAATCTGGGGCTGGGGCTGGAGATGTGGCTGGGGATTTGGCTGGGGCTGGGGAGGGAGGGATAGGAGGGCTGGGGCTGGGGAGGGAGGGACAGGAGGGCTGGGGCTGGGGAGGGAGGGATAGGAGGGCTGGGGCTGGGGAGGGAGGGATAGGAGGGCTCCCCCCGGCTGTGCTCAGACTCGCAGCTCAGCTCAGCCCAGCCACCGCGGCCTTGGGAGTCCCCTTTCCCTTGTTGACTGTTTGCGGTGATTTAGAGAGCAGCTTTTTGTGCTTTCTGGGACTGGATCCGAGGCACTAAAACAGCGAGGGAGCTTGAGTGCAGAAGAGCTCCTCTCTTTCTCTGTCGGGCAGCTGTGGAGTCGAGTGGCGGCTTGTACTGAAGTCATGAAAGGGGTGGGCCCCGCGTACGGCTTCTAAACACTCTCTCTCTCTCTCTCTCCCTGCCCATTCCTCCCCCTCTCTCTCTCTCTTGCACTCTATTGCGCTCTCTCTCTCCCTCCCACCCTCTCTCTCCCTCTCTCCCTCCGTCTCTCTCTCTCTCTCTCTCTCTCTCTCTCTCTCTCCAGGCTGCCATCGTGGTGGTGTTCAACTTCGCCATGGTGCTCCTGATCTTCCCGGCCATCCTGAGCCTGGACCTCCACCGTCGCGAGGACAAGCGCCTGGACCTCCTCTGCTGCTTCTACAGCCCCTGTTCCTCCCGGGTCATCCAGATCAGCCCCCAGGAGTTCTCCGATGCCAACGAGCACAGCACCAGCGCCACCCACACCCACCACCACTCCCACGCCCAGTCTTCCTCCGCTGGCCACGTCCCCACCGCCACCACCTACACCGGGGGCTCCACCATCACCACCAGCACCCACATCACCACCACGGTCCAGGCCTTCACCCAGTGCGACGCGGCAGGGCAGCACATCGTCACCATCCTGCCCCCCACCTCCCAGATCTCCACCAGCCCCCCGTCGGTGGTGGTGGCCTCGTCCCCCGGCCCCCCGACCCCCACCACCGCGGCCGACCCCTACGGCTCCCAGCTCTTCACGCCGTCCAGCTCCACCCGGGACCTCCTGGCCCAGATGGACGAGTCCAAGGAGGCCAGGGAGTGCGTGCCGCTCCCCTTCTTCCGGTGGAACCTCTCCAGCTTCGCCCGGGACAAGTACGCCCCTCTGCTGCTGAAGCCCGAGAGCAAGGTGGTGGTGGTGGTCCTCTTCGTGGCCCTGCTGGGCCTCAGCCTCTACGGGACCACCATGGTCCACGACGGACTCTACCTGACGGACATCGTCCCGCGGGACACCAAGGAGTACGACTTTATCTCGGCCCAGTTCCAGTACTTCTCCTTCTATAACATGTACCTGGTGACCATGGACGGGTTCGACTACGCGCGCTCCCAGAGGCTGCTGGTCCAACTGCACAACGCCTTCACCTCCGTCAAGTACGTGGTCCGCGACCAGGACGACCAGCTGCCTCGCATGTGGCTGCACTATTTCCAGGACTGGCTCAAAGGTAAATACGGGACTTTGTCTTCTCACAGGGGCTAGTTTGTGGTATGTGTGTGTGTGTGTGTGTGTGTGTGTGTGTGTGTGTGTGTGTGTGTGTGTGTGTGTGTGTGTGTGTGTGCGTGTGTCTCTGTCTGCAGATGTTCGTGTGTGCATGCATACTCTGTGTTTGTAGTTTGGTTTTCCCTCTGGCGAAGGACTTGGAGGTGATGTCAGGGTCTTTAGGAGTGACAGGTGGGGTTTTGATGTTAATGACAGGGGTGGAAGGGCTGGGAAGGGGTTGTGAGGGAAAACCCACACGGGTGAAAGTTCACCCAGGTTGTCCGCCCCCCACCCACCAGTCATCCAATCAGAGCTAGCGCTGGAGGCAGAGGATCTGGGGCGGCTAGGTGGGTCAGAGGTTATCTCTCTCACCATTCTATGACCCCTTCCCCCCCTCAGGCTAGGAGGTGTGGGAAGGTTCTAGTCATGCAGCTAGGAGGTAGGAACTAGGAACTAGGAACTAGGAGTTAGGGCGGGAAACAAGAACACCAGAACATGGGTAACTCTTCAATCAATTGAGAACTGGAGTGACATGAAAGACTCTCTCTCCCTCCTCTCCTCCTCTCCTCCTCCTTTCATACCATTTCCTTTTTAGTCAGGAGATCCCTGTAATTAGAGAGTGGCTGTGGACAACTGTTTTTCAGCTGCAGCCAGACTTTGTAATTTAGAAAACACGAAAGGCTTTGCTGGTTTCGTTTATTCAGCCCACACACACACACACACATACACACACTCTCTCTCCCAGGCACAGAGATGCGTGTGTGTGTGTGTATGTTTGTGAGTGTGTGTGTGTGTGTGTGTGTTTGCAAGTGTTTTCGCCTGCGTGTGTGGGGTATTGTACGAGGTTAATTGTTCAGACGTGCCGTAAACTGAAACTGGTATTTATTGTCTCAGCTTGATGAGTCATTCCGAGACCTCGCCAGGAGGTTTTTGTTTTGACTTCTGCCACAGTATGACTGTAGTACCCCACTGAGAATATCCTTCTGGGTGTGTTGTTAGCCCTGTGAGGCTAAAATTAGCGGCAGCGACGTAGAGGACATGATGAAGCGGTAGAGGTGGATCAGACGAAGGCTAACCGCCAACGTAGCCTCGCTGGGCCAGACTCTTCAGTCTTGTGTCGTCTCGGGAGATTGAGGCTAACCCTTGTCTCTCTCTCTCTCTCTCTCTCTGTCTCTCTCTCTCTCTCTGTCTCTCTCTCTCTCTCTGTCTCTCTCTCTCTCGTAGGGCTCCAGGCCGCGTTCAACGCTGACTGGGAGGCGGGGAGGATCACCTATGAGAGCTATCGTAACGGCACCGAGGATGGCGTCCTGGCCTACAAGCTGCTCATCCAGACCGGATCCAAGAAGGACCCCTTCAACTACAGCCAGGTGTGTAACATCAATGTACATTAGTGTATACAATTGTCGTTAATAATATTTAAAAAAAATAATAATAATTCAATATTGTATTTCAAATCAAAACTAGATGATGTATATTGTAGCGTGTATGATGTTATCTCTGACTCATTTTGTTTGATATGTGGTGATCCCTAGCTAACCCTCGTCCCTCTCTCTCTCTCTCTCTCTCTCTCTCTCTCTCTGTGTGTGTGTGTGTAGCTGACCTCTCGTCAGCTGGTGGATGCCGAGGGTCTGATCCACCCGGAGGTGTTCTACATCTACCTGACGGTGTGGGTCAGTAACGACCCTCTGGGCTACGCCGCCTCGCAGGCTAACTTCTACCCCCACCCCCGGGAGTGGATCCACGACAAGTATGACACCACGGGAGAGAACCTGCGCAGTGAGTCTGCAGTCTACCTCGCATGATCTACCTCATTATCTCCATCTGTCTCGACCTCATTATCGCCATCTGTCTCTACCTCGATATTGTGTTTTATCTAAATGTAATATATGGAATACATCTCATCTGTACACTCATTCGTGGTTTTACTCCTTTTGAAAAGGGGTTCTCAAAACCAGCAGTAGTTTGTGATGAATACCAACACTCCTTTCTCCTGGACATCAGATTAGGGTAGACGACTCTAACCTCTCCTCCTCCTCCTCCTCCTCTTCCCCCCCCTCCCTCCCCCCACCCTCCAGTCCCTGCGGCCGAGCCCCTGGAGTTCGCCCAGTTCCCCTTCTACCTGAACGGCCTGCGCCAGGCGTCCGACTTCATCGAGGCCATCGAGAGCGTCCGCGCCGTCTGCGAGGAGTTCACCCGCAAGGGCGTGTTCAACTACCCTAACGGATACCCCTTCCTGTTCTGGGAGCAGTACATCGGCCTCCGCCACTGGTTCCTATTGGCCGTCAGCGTGGTGCTGGCGTGCACCTTCCTGGTCTGCGCCATCCTCCTCCTCAACCCCTGGACCGCTGGCATCATTGTAAGCACCGGATAGGCTCAGATATACGCTTTTCTTCTTCTTTCATCATCTTCCTCATCTCTCCTGTTCTTCCCTCCCCTCTCCTCCTCTTCCTCCCTACTGTCCTCGCCTCAATACCCTGGCTGTCTCTGTCCCTGTCTCTGTCTCTGTCCCTGTCCCTGTCCCTGTCCCTGTCCCTGTCTCTGTCCCTGTCCCTGTCCCTGTCTCTGTCCCTGTCCCTGTCCCTGTCCCTGTCCCTGTCCCAGAGCGGCCTCCTCTCTGCTCCTGTCCCTGTCCCTGTCCCTGTCCCTGTCCCTGTCTCTGTCCCTGTCCCTGTCCCTGTCCCTGTCCCTGTCCCTGTCCCTGTCCCTGTCCCAGAGCGGAGGCCTCCTCTCTGCTCCTGTCCCTGTCCCGGAGCGGAGGCCCCTTCTCTGGGGAGGTTCCTGGGCGGGCTGGCCAGAGGCTCCCTGCTCCTCAGTGCTCCCTGCTCACACCCCCTGGGCCTTTGTCATTCTAATCTGGCCTGCACAGGCCTTAGAAAAGGAAATGCAAAGGAGAGGAGAAGGAGGAGGAGGAGGAGGATAGGCCAAGCTCTCTCTCTCTCTCTCTCTCTCTCTCTCTCTCTCTCTCCTCTGAGGGGTTTTACCTCCAACTTTCTCTCTCTCTCTCTCTCTCTCTCTCTCTCTCTCTCTCTCTCCTCTGAGGGGTTTTACCTCCAACTTTCTCTCTCTCTCTCTCTCTCTCTCTCTCTCTCTCTCTCTCTCTCTTCTCTCCTTTGTCAAGACTTGGGGACACGACGGATCTGCCCAGTCGCGACCTTGGCCTGCTGAATCCATCCATCAGGACTGGGGGGGCCGCCTTGGGGGGGTTGGCGGTGTGTGTGTGTGTGTGTGTGAGGTGGTGGGGGGGCTCTCAGCTCAACGGCTGGGAAACATTTCACACAAGGGGGGCCGGTGGGGACGGCGGTTGGTCTACGAGGGGAGGGTCCCCGGACCCGACGCACTGAAGGGTGCCCCCTCTCTCTCATCTCTCTCTCTCTCCCTCTCTCTCCCTCTCTCTCTCTCCCTCTCTCCCTCTCTCTCTCTCTCTCTCTCGTGACCGTTGGTGGCTGCTGTGTATGTGGGCACTAGAGCGACAGAGCCGGTGTCAGTTGGAATGTGTTTAAGTCGTTTTCCTCGGGAGAGAGAGAGGGAGCGAGGGATGTGGGACGGGCGGCACATAGACATCTTAACCAACAGAAAGAGAGAGAGAGGGAGAGAGAGAGGGAGAGAGGGAGAGAGGGAGAGAGGGAGAGGTCCTTTCAGGTCCTACATGTGGCCCCGGCACATTGTCTCCCTGTAAGCTGAGGCTTCTATAGTTTCACTGCCCTCTCCTATATGTGGCCCGACGCAATAAAACTGGTTTTATCATTTCCAATTTAACCGTGACCAAATTGGGACCCCTGCCAACATCAAAGGTCCGCGGGGCTAAGGATTTTTCTCTCTCTCTGTCTCTCTCTCTCTCTCTCTCTCTGTCTCTCTCTCGCTCTCTCTATCTTGTTAAAAAAAGAAAAAAGGAACGAAAGAATGGGAGTGTTTTATTTGTTCCCTGGAGAGGTACATTAGGGTGATACAGTGTCAGTGACAGTCTGTGGAAGAGAGGGAGGGAGAGAGGGAGGGAGAGAGGGAGGGAGAGAGAGAGGGAGGGAGGGAGGGAGGGAGAGTGGTGAGAACCCCATATTGTCTTTGTCTGACACTGTCAGTCACTCGAACCAACCCTGAGAGAGGAGGAGGGGTCGGGGGGGAGGGGTCAGGTGGGCGGGGATAGGCCCCTGAGTGTCATTTGACACCGTGCGGAGGTCAAAGGTTCTCTGGGTGAGGGAGGAGGTTCTCTGGGTGAGGGAGGAAGTGACCTGGGTGAGGGAGGAAGTGACCTGGGTGAGGTAGGAAGTGACCTGGGTGAGGGAGGAAGTGACCTGGGTGAGGGAGGAAGTGACCTGGGTGAGGTAGGAAGTCACCTGGGTGAGGGAGGAAGTGACCAAAACTCCACTGAGGAGCTTGTGGCTTGAGATGCTAAATGCATGGTTTTCGATGGATAGTTTTGATCGATTTATGTAAAAAAAAAAAAAAAAACACACACACACACACACACACACACCACGTCACGACTGGGCTCCAACGCTGTCCTAAAACCACCCTCCCTCCCTCCCTCCTTCCCTCTCTCCCTCCCTCCCTCTCTCCTCCTCCTCCTCTTCTTAAAATCTCTCTCTCTCGCTTGCTCAGAGCCCCGATGCCCCCAATGTCCATGATGTGATGAGGTTCCATAGTCAGACGTTCCTTCAGACTCCGCTCACCCACCACTCTCTGTTTCCTCTTTCTTGTCAGGTGTTCATCCTGGCGATGATGACGGTGGAGCTGTTTGGCATCATGGGCCTGATCGGCATCAAGCTCAGCGCCATCCCCGTGGTCATCCTCATCGCCTCAGTCGGCATCGGCGTAGAGTTCACCGTTCACATCGCCCTGGTAACGACCTTTACTGGCATCGCTTGGGTTCATATTCAACTGTTACGAACCGTTATTCACCGAGACAGACCTCCTTTACTGACCTCACTTGAGTTCATATTCAACTGTTACGAACCGCTGTTCACCGAGACAGACCTCCTTTACTGACCTCACTTGAGTTCCTATTCAGCTGTTCTAAACATCGTTATTCACTAAGACAGACGGCCTGGCGAAAGCAAAGCCAATGAAGATGTTGTTTTTTGAAACGTTTTGTCTCGAGAGCTTGTTTTACTGAACAGACCCTAACCCCATCACTCCCCCCCCCCCCCTCTCTCTCTCTCTCTCCTCCCTCCCCCAGGGCTTTCTGACGGCCATCGGGAGCAGGAACAAGCGCTCGGCGGTGGCTCTGGAGCATATGTTCGCCCCCGTGATTGACGGGGCCATCTCCACTCTGCTGGGGGTCCTCATGCTGGCCGGCTCTGAGTTTGACTTCATCATCAGGTGAGAATCGCAGCACTTCCGGACAGATAACACACACACACACACACACACACACACACAAACACACTGTCTCTCTCTCTCACACACACACACACACACACACACACACACACACACACACACACACACACAGTTCCACGCACACACACACACACACACAAACACACTGTCTCTCTCACACACACACACACACACACACGCACACACACACACACAAACACACACACACACACACACACAAACACCTCTGTTCCATATGTTGCCTGTGGAGGAAGTCCTGGTGTGTGTTTATGCTCGGGCTGGAGTATAGAGAGAGAGAGAGACAGTTGTCCTGTCCTCCTCCCTGGGTATGGGAGTCAGTGTGGGTGGGGGGGGTCAGGGGTGCATGCAGGTGGGAATGTGACCCACCACACACACACACACACACAGACACACCCCTACACCCCCCCACCTGGCCCTGTCACTCCGTGCTGCCTCTCCGTGCCCCCCCCCCACACACACACACACCCTCTCACAGCACAACAAATGGAGAAAACATCAAGGGTGTGTAGCAGCTGCTCGTAAACAAGTAAATGTTCTACTACACACTGGGTGGTGACTGGCTCACACACACACACACGCTCGCGCGCGTACGTACACACACACACACACACACACACACACACACCCTCCATTCTCATAGGAGAATCTGTAAACATTCCAATCATCCGGTCGAGTGCCACAATAAAACAGGTCGTGGTTTGAACTGGACACACACACACACACACACACACACACACACACACACACACACACACACACACACACAACCAAGGCCTCTTGGTTTTGCTTCTGTTTTTTTATACTGTTAAAATGTCTTGGTGGGAGAGAGGGAGAGAGAGAAGCCAATAGTGATGTTTTTCAGCTGAATCTTGGCTTGGCTGGAACCAAACCACAACCTTGAGAGAGAGAGAGAGAGAGAGAGAGGAGAGAGAGAGAGAGAGAGAGAGAGCAGCTCAAACAGGCCCATGACATAAACATGGCTTTACTGGGAGAGCAGAGCAGGCTGGGTAGGGGAGGGAGGGAGGAGGGATGGAGGGAGGGAGGGAAGCAAGCAGCACACTGAAAATATAAATACACTCAGGGTGGCTTTCTGGCAGCTTGGTCAAGCATTCTCTCTAAGTGTTTGAGTCAAGCAATATGGAGGAAGGGATCGTTTTCCACCGAAGATGGAGAGGAGAAGGGCAAGAACAACAGGGTGGGAAAGAAGAGGAGGAGGAGGAGAGAGGGAGGGAGGGAGGGAGGGAGGGAGGGAGGGTGGGTGGTTTTAGGACAGCGTTGGAGCCCAGTCGTGACGTGGTGTGTGTGTGTGTGTGTGTGTGTGTGTGTGTGTGTGTGTGTGTGTTGTGGAGGGCTAGGGCTAGCACGAGGAGGAGGGCATTCACACACACTAGGAGGTCCTGTTTAGATGAAGCAGTCTCAGAGCTGTGCCTCTAGCTGGGGAGTAGCATAAATAGTGGCTCACACACACACACACACACACACACACACACACACACACACACACACGCTGCTGTTTACCCTGCTGTAAACATCTCCTGGCGGTGCTACGCTGGGTAAACAGTCAAGCTAGCTCAGCATCCCCCCCCTCACACACACATACACACACACACACACACACACACACACACACACACTCATACACACACACGAAACCCCCTCCAACCCCCCGACTACGAATGGAAAAGATTACAGTTTATGTAAACAACAGAATTCCTCACACTACGGCTCCATTGGAGGTCTAACCCAAGCGGGGCCCGTGTGGACAGTTTAGGTTCTTTTTTTTTTTTCCTTTTTTTTTTTTTTACCCCACCGCGCCCCCAACCCCCCCCCCCCCCCCCCTAAATAAATCACGCTCCACTTTCGGAATGTTGTAAAATAAACAATTGACTTTTTTTTTCTTTTTCCGTCGTCCTGGCGATGGTCTGGGTCGTTAAAGCGACTGTCGGTTGGTTGTATCTAACAGATCAGACATTAACAAGAGGTGTTACTCTGCTCCTCCTTACTGTGTGTGTGTGTGTGTGTGTGTGTGTGTGTGTGTGTGTGTGTGTCCGTGAGAGAGAGTGTGTGTGTGAGTGTGTGTGTGACTGTGAGTGTGTGTGTGTGTGTGGGTGTGTGTGTGTGTGTGTTATTGATCGAGTGTGTTTGTGTGTGTGTGTGTGTGTGTGGCTGTTTGTCTGTCTGTGTGAGAGAGAGTGTGTGTGTGTGTGTGTGTGTGTGTTATTGATCGAGTGTGTGTGTGTGTGTGTGTGTGTGTGTGTGTGACTGTGTGTGTGTGTGTGTGTGTGTGTGTGTGTGTGTGTGTGTGTGTGTGTGTGTGTCTGCGTGCTATGGCATATGGAAACTGACCAGTTGCATTCTCTGCGTGTTTGAAGTCAGCCATGCTTACGGCTGAGGGGACTGAACCTATATGTTTACTGAAGTATTGTGTCATAACAAGTTAGGATGAAGAGTACGTGTGTGTGTGTGCGTGTGTCTGTCTGTCAGAGTGTGTGTGTGTGTGTGTGTGTGTGTGTGTGTGTGTTTCTCATAGACAAAAACAAAAGCCCTCTCAACACAAAACCGTTAACGTGACCTCGCTCTCTCTCTCTCTCTGCTCTCAGAGGTGTGACATAAATGTGGACTCTCTCTCGGTCTGGTCGGGGGCGGAGATAAAAGACGCCGAAAAGTTCCAGAACATTCCGCAATTACCCTCCTTGTCCTTGTCCCTGTTTTTCTTTTTTGTGTGTGTTGTTGGGCTTCATAATAATCCACTCTGTTTCTCTACCTCTTTGAGTCTGGACGGA
>NC_139672.1:15415607-15420607 GCF_951799395.1 Argentina silus | reverse complement strand
TGAACTGTCAACCGTGTTTCCCGCACGTGTCTCAAACATGACGTGATGGTTTTTAATGATTGTTTTCTTGTCGCTGTCTCTCTCCAGGTGGTGAAGCCTTTCAAAGAGGGCGGACAGAAAGAGCTCTTAAACGAGTCCTCTCACAACGCCGTGTCGTCCGTCAGCTCCCAGATCACCCGCTGGGACAACAACAAACAGCACGACTACAGACAGGAGCAGCAGCAGCAGCAGGGACAGGGACAGGGGCCCAGGAGGCAACATTTACCCAGTGACAGGACACAGGGTCCTGGGAGGACTAGTCACTGTGGGCCCAGGCCTCAGGCCTACAGAGGGCCTCACCAGAGCAGGACTAAGATGCCGGGCTTTAACGCCGGCGTGGCGACGGGGCCCAGCTCGGCCGTGACTACCATGGTGACCGCCACCGCCTCGGTGACCGTTGCCGTGCACCCGAACTTGCCGGGGTCGTACCAGGGCTACATGCACGAGGGCTACGAGGACAGCGAATCGGAGTGCTTCGAGGACGCCAAGAGGAGTTCGCCGCCGCCGTCGTCATCTAAGATGGACTCGTTGGAGCTTCAAGACTTGGAGTGTGTACAGAAACAACGGCAGAACTACTAGGAACGAGGTGAGTCCCGGCGAAATCTCTCTCTTCTTCTCACTGGAGATAAAATTCACTTTGACACTTTATTTTAATGTAATCGATACAGATAGGTGAACACGTCTATCGTACACCAGTCTGTATGTGCTGTTAGGAATTATATGAGAGGGGTTTTTTGGTTTCGGTTCTGACTGTTTTCTCTCTTTGTTTCTTTCGTTCCAGGTGGCCCAGGACTCAGGCAGCCAAAGATTGGTAGACGCAACCCCAGCCTACCCCTCTCTGTCTGGGGCTAGAGACTGTACCCCACCCTACCCCTCTCTGTCTGGGGCTAGAGACTGTACCCCACCCTACCCCTCTCTGTCTGGGGCTAGAGACTGTACCCCACCCTGCCCCTCTCTGTCGGGGCTAGAGACTGTACCCCACCCTGCCCCTCTCTGTCTGGGGCTAGAGACTGTACCCTACCCTGCCCCTCTCTGTCTGGGGCTAGAGACTGTACCCCACCCTGCCCCTCTCTGTCTGGGGCTAGAGACTGTACCCCACCCTGCCCCTCTCTGTCTGGGGCTAGAGACTGTACCCCACCCTGTCTTGGATCTAACTCTGGCTGCCACTGGGGTGCCCCTCCTCACCCCCCCCCCCCCCCAAACCAACGGCCTCCTCTCTTAGGACTGTCCATCTGTACATAGACCTCACACAGACAAGAGGATTTTATTTTAAAAAGATATTAAAAAAAGGTCTTGTTTTTAAGAAATATATAAATTTATGAGTATATATTTTAATACTAAAAAAAAAAGAGGGGAAACCTTATTTAAAAAGAGTACAGTATAACTTGAGTATTCTCTTGTGTAAAAGGCAGATGTATAAGATGATTTTGGGGAAGGGAGTGTCCTTCTCTTGTATAGATTCAGAAATGTGCTATATGTAAAATACGGTCCGAAACGTGAGAAGTTATTAAGATATTAGGTTATTGAAAATACAAGGTCAGTGTTCTTTTTTTTTTTTTTGCTGCTACACTTCAAAAAGATTGAAATGATTTGCCTTGAGAATATGCAGTACCTTCCTCCCTCCACACGAGTCACGTGACAACTTTACACTTAGTAGATGTTCTTACACACACACACACACACACACACACACACACACACTGAACATACACACATACACACTCACACTCACACTCACAGAACACACACACACACACACACACACTGAACCCCCACACACACACTCACACTCACAGAATACACACACACACACACACACACACACACACACACACACACACACACACACACACACACACACACACTAGCATCTCTCCTCGTGACACACACTTGGTCATTGATTGCACTGTACAAGCTGAGAGAAGGACAGCAAAGCCGTTTGTCTGTAACCATAACAACCATCGTGCCTTCACCTCCGTCTCTTACCTGGCGTCTCAACGTCAGAACACAGGATACGTAGTCGACGTCCGACTGTAAATATGCTGTTCATCCATTTTGGATTTTCGTTGTTTTCCTGTCGGTGTCATCGTTCCATTACCGATCTGTGACGACAACGTACAACATCGTACAACATTATCAGCATCATTATCATGTACATTATCAAGAGACTCTCTGGTCCCGCTGGCGTCTTCAACAACACATGAACCGCTCCGTTCATCAAGAATATGTTTATGTACCATAAATGAATATATTTATATCTTACCTGTCAATCTCAGTCATCCGTAGGTCAGAAATAACTCTGTGTGTGTCTGTGTTCAGTCAGCAGTTAAGACTTGTCAGTTGTCAGTTGTCAGTTGGGGTTGGCGTTTCTTCGGCGTCGTCGTGTCCTACAGCCCTTTGTCTCGGTGCCGTTTGTCCGATGTCTTGTTGTTTTGCAGTCTACATGTTTTATTACTTGAAGGAGCTGTGATAAGGGTTTTTAATTCTTCTTCTCCTGAGGTTATCTAAGCTGAACGTTGGGTGAAGTTAACTTTGTCACCCCCCCTGCCTGAACCTCCACAACTCAACACGAGGTTTAAAAGGGGGCAGGGGGGGTGGGCATTATTTGACAAATGTGTTGTTTACCCAAGTCTATTTTGAAAGGGAATTTAAATCAAATGCAAAGGGAGGTTTTTGTTGTTTTTCTTCTTCTTAAAGGGAGGTTTTTGTTGTTTTTCTTCTTCTTTTCTTTTTTTTGTTTTTTTTTTGTTTACATTTGTTTGGCTGCTTTTAGGGATTGAGGTAAACGTAATCACAACCCCTGTGCAATTATTAACCAGGTAGTGCAGTTTTCAGCAGGACGACTCCAACAGTCACTTCTGCGGCTCTCGGAGGAGGTCCGTGCTTTAGTGCAGTAACATACTATCTCTCTTCATAGTCAGTGCAAGCCAGCATTTCTGCCATTTTGATTTTATTGTCAATTATTTTATTTTTTTTCCGTTTCATTTCATGATGTATTGTGGACGACATGATACAGTGGTTCAGTATTGGTCACAACACTGCCAGTTTAAACGCAGGGAAAAGTAATAGATTTAAGTGGCAGCTTGTGGGGCTCTTTTGTAAATATGATTCTAATGGACAGGTGGAGTAGCTACAGTACTGTGCATATTCTGGAAGATTAATAATATTAAGAACAAACCAACACTTCACAGTCACTGCTTATATACAGAAACCCAGGAGTCTGTTCTAAGTTATAGGAGGGACAGGGAGGGGGGGGGAGGGGGGGGTGGAGGGGGGCATGGGGGGGGGGGGTTCTGCATAGGTTTGTAGTTTTATTTCAAAAATGTATGTCATGCCATATAAATTATTTATATTAAATTTTTATTTTTGTAGTTTGTACAGATGTTAGTCACTAGACTGAAGTTCTATTTTTAAAGAGTAAATATATATTATATATAATTATATCTATTTGTTGCAGAGTTTTTTTTTCTTTTTTTTTTTTTTTTTTTTTTTTGGGGCGGGGAGGGAAGGGTGGGGGTGGTCGTGGGAGGGAGGGAGGGAGGGAGGGAGGGAGGGGTCCACAATGAGTAGAAGGGGTTGGTTCAGACCCCTTTTGTTTTGTTTTTTTGTTTTTTGGAGAGAAGGGTGCACTCGGAAAATGAAGGAGAGGTGAGGCAGTCAGAGGACTCCCGCCATGTTTAGTTTCCTACCTTTCCTGCTTCATGTAATGAGTTGAAGTGTTCCTCTTTTTATGTCAATGTCCAAAACACTGTGACTTCCGAAAGCTATGCTCCAGAAAGCCCTCGTGTGACCATTATTGTCCCTCACCTTCTATAGGAATTTAACTAACAAAATAAATTCAATGAAAAAAAAAAAAAATTGACTATCTTGTTTCCGTGGTCTTCTTCTTCTTCTTCTTCTTCTTCTTCTTCTTCTTCTTCTTCTTCTTCTTCTTCTTCTTCTTCTTCTTCTTCTTCTTCTTCTTCTTCTTCTGTCAGTGGTGTGGTTCTATTGTCAGGTTGTTCTGTTATCTTTCAACTGGAGCGTAGAGAGTCAACAGCCCAATCACATGACCAGATCACGTGTCAAGGTGCTGCTGACGGATTGGTTATCCAGGTAAACACAAAGCCTAGTTTAATACCACTGATGACCTCAGCAGGTCCTTGAGGTCACGTGGTTGAGAAGCTCACCAAATAACAAGAGATAGCTCAGATTTAGATTTTTCGTCTGATTAAAAACACCTGCATTCTGAGATTGATTTTAGGTCTGGTTTCCCATACCCAGATTAAGACTAATCCCGGCCTAGAAAGATGTTAAAGTAAATCAATTGAAATTAGCAGTAGGTTTAATCTGAACGCCCTGAAGAGTCATACACAACTTTGTTGTCGTATTTGTCTTAAGTCAATCATTCTTGTCCACACGCCCTGAAGAGTCCATTAACTGAAGGTCTCCCCTCTTTGAAATGATAATGCCACTTGATAATTGTATAACACCTTGATAACACCTATTTTACATAAAAGATCATTTGTATGATTTGTGTGGCTTTTTCTATTTGTTTATGGTCCATTTGGTCTATTTCCCCAGATAGCATTGGGTTCGATGCTTAAACTTCAGCTAACAACTAATCCTTCCTGCCAAACTCATAAACTCAGGTTTACACTCCTTTTTTTTTTAAATATGTTTTTAGGGCATTTCTGCTTTATTGGGATAGAGACAGTAGAGCTTGACAGGAAGGATGGGTGAGAGAGAGAGAGAGGAGGGATGACATGCAAGATATGTCGAGGGTCGGAATTGAACCAGGAACCTTGCGATTACGTGGTATGCGCCTTAGCGTGCTACGCCACTAAGTGCCTCATGAAACACTCCTTTAGCAGTGGAAGGAGACAAGCTAGCAAACCACCATCTCTGCTGCTACAGGCTCACTTCTACAAGTAGAAAAGATTAGTCCACAGAACTTCCTGCTCCATTGTTATGACCCCCCC
>NC_139672.1:15368107-15410607 GCF_951799395.1 Argentina silus | reverse complement strand
ACTCTAACAGCGCATTGGTTGACACATTTCTCTCAAGTGTTATGTTCCTTTTAATGGGGTCCCCCCCCCCCCCCCCCCCCCCCCCCCCCCCCCCCGAGGTATACCTACGTACCCCACCCCTCTGTCTGAATGGGAATAGGACATAAGTCTTGATTAGAATGGGATAACAATTAGCGAGATGAGCGCGTCACAGACTGGACAGGCTAATGTCCTAATCCTCAGCTCAGCTCTGACAACCGTCTTTGATCACACCAGAGCCTTCAGCCTGCAGTTCCTGTTCCCGCCGAGATGCTTGTCTGATTCTGTTTTACACTGAAGCCACTGCCTCTCCACAGGTGTGTGTGTGTGTGTGTGTGTGTGTGTGTGTGTGTGTGTGCATGCACGTCCCTGTGTGTGTGTGTGTGTGTGTGTGTGTGTGTGTGTGTGTGTGTGTGTGTGTATGCACGTCCCTGTGTGTGTGTGTGTGTGTGTGTATGCACGTGTGTGTGTGTGTGTGTGCATGCACGTCCATCTGTGTGTGTGTGTGTGTGTGTGTGTGTGTGTGTGTGTGTGTGTGTGTCCAGTCCCAGAAGCTAATCTGATTCTGATGGCATACTGTGGCCCCTAGCCTCTCCACAGGAGTAGAGCAGCGTTTCAGACTGAGGACCAATGGGGAAATTGTGAAAGACAGAGTGGCCCTGCGGACCAGTCACCACATGGAGAAACCAGAGGAACTCTGCTCAAGCAGAACAGCTGCTCCAGGAAGAGAAGGCCTTCCTCTCTCCCTCTCTCTCTCTCTCTCTCTCTCTCTCTCTCTCTCTCTCTCTCTCTCTCTCTCTCTCCCTCCCTCTCTCTCTCTCTCTCTCTCTCTCTCTCTCTCCCTCCCTCCCTCCCCCTCTCTCTCTCTGTTCACAGGGAGACGGGCCTACATGACCCTCTCCAACACAGTGTGCGGAGGACTGTTATCAAAGCTAGCTCCAACTGTGGTTATTAGATTACAGCGCTGCTTGTCCGTTATGGTTTAGTCTGACATGCTTAGGTAACTAAAGTTGGACATTATTTCTGAAGGCCCAGTGCCTCTCGTCCCAGCCCGGCCTAACCCAGTCCTTCTAGCCCCAGCAGAGCCTAACCCAGTCCTTCTAGCCCCAGCCCAGCCTAACACAGCCCCTCTAGCCCCAGCCCAGCCTAACCCAGCCTAGCCCCAGCCCAGCCTAACCCAGCCTAGCTCCTCTAGCCCCAGCCCAGCCTAACCCAGCCTAACCCAGCCTAGCCCCAGCCCAGCCTAACCCAGCCTAGCCCCTCTAGCCCCAGCCCAGCCTAACCCAGGCCCATGCTGCTTGTCCCAGGGTTGACTCACTCAGCCTACAGGGCCTCACCACATTAAACACACTGGCAGGCCAAGCCCTGTCCGCAGAGATACACATGTATTTCATATTAACCATATTTAAGATTCATGGAGGGAATGCCCTTTCAAATGAGGCACGACACATTTTAGTTTCCCTCTTGAGCGTGACAACTAACAACCCCAGTCTAACCCAGGACCCTTACGCAACGCTAAATCCAAACCAGATTTCTGTACTATCTCACTCATCTAGTAATGTAAATGAAACCCTAACCCTCGGTAATAATAATATAATATTCTGTAATTTCGTAGAACTATACCATAAAACATTGGAATTTATATTTTTAATGAATATAGTAGGGGAGACCGGGGACGGTTGTAACGCTTTTCACGTTGTTTTTTTTTGTCAATTTCTCAGATATTGTTCCAGCTTTTACATTCAATATGCCTGTGTAGGCTACGAAAGAAGAGATTCATATGATATACCACAAATAGGCTGTTAACATCCATTGAAAAAAAACCAGCCTATTTTAATACGATAAATCATGTGAATTAAATAAGGTGTCCTTTTTTGTTGTTGTAATGGATTTGTAACTCCCGGCCTGACAAATGTGTGTGTGTTTGCATTTGCACCTGTGTATACCGAACCCTGCTCATTCATTACTGAGAAACACAAGAACAAACAAACAAGCAGGGAGGCAGCTGGGCAAACCTACGAACCTCAGGCCTGGACTAACACGCTGTGGTACTGCCTAACTGTTGAGCCAACCTGGATGAATAGTGGTAGCAGTAGGCTTAAGCCTACGTATTTACCTTTACATTACATTTACGGCATTTAGCAGACGCCTTTATCCAAAACGACTTACAACAAATACATTTGTCTAAGTAAGTGAATCATCTATCCATCTGTCAGCCATCAGCCATCACCAGGGGCCGTCAGGGGCCGTAGGCAGTCACAGTGCTGGAAGAAGGAACCACAATGACTAAAACTAGACATATTATGAACAAACAAGTGGTTGAATGAAAGAACGAATGATGGAAGATGGTCGCTGACAATGTGCGTTTACCAGAGGAGGCATCGTTCAAACTATAACACAAGCAACAGGTTGGACTTTAATGTAGAAATGAATAACAGGTTAACACGTTTTTTTCCATAGGCAGAATTCATCAACACAAACCACCGTGCCAAGTACATGCTGGTGCTTAAAGGTAGTGTACAGCAGATCTCACAGACAAACTGAAGAAGCTTATTTTCATTTGGTCACACTGTGAGACAGTGAGTACTCACTTAATGAGTATGAAGTGGCCCGTGTTGTGTCATCACTGCCCCCTACGACTCCCTGATTGCACCCACACTGACCTCTGCTGGTTAAATGATGTAATGCACCAGATAAGCAACCTGAAAACAGGACTTTTGTGTTCAAGCTATTGCAATGTTCCAATGTAACACACAACACGTGGCTTAAAGACGTTGTCACGAGAATCAGACAACTTTATTGACATGAAACAAGAGCGGGAGGAATTTTAATACGTGTCTTGCATATAATAAGTAACACCAACAAAAGAGAGTAGATAAGGAATTGACGTTATGCGTTCACTCAGTCCATATCTGGCTGACATATTTAACAGGCTCCATTAGGAGGATTGGGAGAACTTAGTGCCCTAAACAGGACTATTGTTGATAGACACACACACACACAGGCTCTCATTCCGATAACAGCACAGAGACAGATGAGAGAGAGGGAGAGGGAGGAAGGGAGGGAGAGAGAAAGAGAAAGAGAGAAAGAGAGAAAGAGAGAGAGAGAACAGAAGGAGACAGACGGGGGGGAAGAAGGGAAGGGGGCAGGAAGAGAAGAAGAAAAACAGGGGCCGTCCCTCTCCTCCTCCTCCTCCTCCTCCTCCTCGGATGGAGTGAGTGACTCTCTGGGTGGTTTGTGTGTTTATTTAGTCTGTGGAGGTGATGGGAACAGGACAGTGGTCACTGCCAATTTTCTTTGCATAGAGAAAATATTCCTGTGGACAGCTGGAATCCTGGGAGCAGAGTTAAACAGTCCCAGGGCCAACAGATACACGCTCTGCCTGCCTGTGCACAGGCAGACACACACACGCACACAGACAAGAGACACACACACACACACACACACACACACACACACACACACACACTCACGCACACACAGACAAGAGAGAGACACACACGCACGCACAGATAAGAGAGAGAGACGCATGCGCGAACGGACGCACACACACACACAAAGACAGACGAGAGACACACACACGTACACGCACACGCACACACACACACACACACACAAAGACAGACGAGAGACACACACACGTACACGCACACGCACACACACACACACACACACAAAGACAGACGAGAGACACACACACGTACATGCACACGCACACACACACACACACACACAAAATACATTTCCAGATTGAGATCCCAGCACCTTCTCTCTATTCGGCTTTCCTTTTTTCTCACTGTTAAAAATTCAAGAATTCCAACACACACCGTGACACGGTGAGACGGGAGCTTGTGGAAGGAGTCAGAATGAAGGAGCTGACCTGGTCCGTGTCAGGACAGACTCGATAAGGACAGACTCGATAAGGACAGACTCGATAAGGACACTTTAATGCATGGAGAACATAAACATCATGACACTTCAATAGCATCTAGCTAGGTGAGGTAAACCGTCTGAGTTCCCTTCATCTGTATCTACAAACCCGCTTTATAACTCAACACACACGCCATTATTAGACGCTATGAACAAGTACAGAACAACAGCATCATTGTTGCAGTTAATACAGAGGAAAACAGATGACAATTCAATTCCCGAAAGAAAACAAAAATCATTATTCCGCCACATTGAAGAGTTCACATTCCATGATGTTGTGCTACAGTACACAACACCACAACATCAGGCTTTTAAAGTGCTTTCAACAATTGGGGTTTGTTAAGTACATAAAAAAAAACAAAAAAAAACGTTTTTACGTTCTTTATTATCAAAAAGCCCACCTAAAACACAGAACTACGCGTCATCACGAACGAGGCTAGAATAACAACCAAAGAAGAAGAAGTAGGGGGAAGAAAAAAAAAAAAAAAAAACCTCTTCTCTCTTGTTAACCATTATTGAGTGGTGGAGACTAGAGTTCAAAGAGAAGCTACCATTTGCGGTGTACAAGGCCATTGGAAGATGTTTAGTATAGTGCCGGCCTGTGAGAATGGGCAGAATGCTGGTCGGGGGAAGGGGAAGGAGGGAGGGAGGGAGGGAGGGAGAGGGGGATGGCGGGAGGGGAGGAGGGGGGGAATACCACCCACGGAGCTCGGGGGGCTGGGGTTGCACTCATAGCGTAGGAAACAGTTGTGCTGCCGGGCCTCACACCAAGCAACCAGCCCACCCAGTTGCCGGCAGAATTTGTTTATTTTTATCCTTTGGGGAAAATTGTTCGGTGCGAGCTGTTTATTAGTCCTTTTGATTTGTCATGCGTCAGCTTTTGCTTGCAGGGTATGTGTATACACAAGATGGACTTGTGTATAGTCAAGAGGGTTTGGGGTCACGGAGGAGAAAGGAAGGGAAAAATGAAGGTACTTTTTTTTTTTTTTTAAAGAGCACCCCCACACAGAGCGCTAGGCAGCAGGGTGCATTGTGGGTCATCTTCCAGCTGTCTTTGTTGATGTCATGGGGGCAGCAGGCAGCTCAGAGGGCAGAATGTGAACCAACAAGGGAAGGAAACTCTAACTACTTAAAAAGATAATTAAAACATGAACGCACACACGTGAAGAAACAAGCACTGGACAAGTAACAGAATGGTCACCTCGGAAATAATACAAATAAATAACACCAGGATCAATCTCAGATGTAAAGAAAAGTTTTTTTAATTCAAATTTCAAGAGCTTGATTCAACAATGTTACATTTTGTATTAGAATACACATTTTTAAAACATTCTTCCAAAGGGACTCTATAACATGTACTTGCAGGAGTGAGGTTTTACATGCTCGAGGCAAAATGAAATACTTTATTCTCCCCCACATCAAGACAAATGAGAGTAAATTAATCTGAACCCAATTCAAACACTGGTGTACAATTAACATGTTAAAGAGGTTTTCCTTTATTATTATTATTATTATACAATAAAACAATTATATAAAAAAAGTGATAGTTTCGCTCGGAGGGGGGGACACATCTTTCAAAGTGAACAATCCGAGATGCTCCCAGCAGCATCCTTCAGCAGCAGAGGAGAGTCTGATCAGTATCCATGTTTGGGCGACGACATGGCCATTTGTTCTCCATCGATGGCAGACTGCAATGCGAGGACTGTGTCTGGAGAGAGAAACCGAGAATCAGATCGTCCGCTTGCTTGGAAGTCCCAAAGAACAACCTTAACCCTCAGACTCACTACTCAACACCCACAGGAGATCCAACAAGTAACACGGCTGCTCTGATGGAGGAGAGATTTATTTAATATTTTAGGATGTGTCCACATACCGAGCAGATTCCTGACGTATTCCACGATCTCTGTGATGCCCACCCTGACGTCATAGGTGGCCTTCTCCATGGGCTTGAGGATCTCGTTGGCCGCCTGGGCAACACCGGAAAACAGAACACCACCATTACCTCAGCCCTCAAACAAACATTTCATTGGCCTTGAACAGTACTAGACCACATACAGAACCAGGCAAAGGTTTGGACACACCTCGCCAAGAGTGTGCAAAGCTGTCAAAGCAAAAGGTGGCTACTTTGAAGAACCTAAAATAAACCATATTCTGGTTCGTTTAACACTTTTGTTTACCACATAATTCCATATGTGTTCCTTCATAGTTTTGATGTCTTCAATATTAATCTACAATGTAGAAAATAATAAAAAATAAAGAAAAACCATTGAATGAGGTGTCCAAACTTTAGACTGGTACTGTAAGTGTACAAATGTACAATATTTTGTTTAAATCCTCAGTCATTTCAGATTTGATGACAACAGCATATTATAATTTTGTTTCTACAGTATAAATCCAGCATGTCAGACAAAGCATGTTTGCGTCAGGTTTACACAGCCTTCCATACCTTGTTATGGCATTCATACCGTACAGCGTACACAACGGAAATAAGTCTGACAAACGTTGTCATGTGATGTGTTTTTAAAAGTCTTAACTAGACGACATACAGACAGCTCCTTGTGAACCTTCTCCTCCATGTCAGCCACCTGGGAGATGGCCTCGTACACGCTCGTCATGGCAACGGTTGTCATGGAGTCCTAGGGAACATGGAAGCCGGGTTAGTCTTGGTGTTCCAATCTCCTCTTTTCTGTGAAGTGCGTAGCATTGGCTTCCGTGTAGGAAATGTGCTATAAATAAAGTTGGATTTGAACCCTTTGGCCCGACCACCACTTTGGTGACTCACGCCACAGCCCACTGTGGAACATCATGTACATTTTCAGACTTGCCAATACTGTCATCTCTTTAAAGATTGAGTGTGTGCACACAAATCTGTAGTCAGCAGTTCACTAAATAAGTGAATCACAAAGCAAATGATACACAGCAACTTGCATGACCGAAGACAGATCTTTGAGAGAAACTGCTCACCGCCAGTCCCTAAGGGCAGTGATGTGGTCCCACAACCACCAGGGGGCCTCAGTGAGTGTACAAGGGACCCACATAACAGCAGGGGAGTACAGATGTCAAGACCAAATGACATTTTATGGATGAGCACTGTGACTGACATTGAGTGTAATACTACAAGGATTTTGTGAAAAGAATCAGAGGAAAAGGTTGAGATTCGAGTTGGATGGAGTGGAGGTAGAAATCAGAAGACTTGTTGTAATGCATGGAACAGAATGAGGAACGGTATCAAACTGCACGTATTCGATACCGTTCCTCATCCCATGCATTACAAAGAGCCCGTCCTGCGATTTCTACCTCCACCAGCCTGCCTGGACAGTCCTGGAGCAGGGAGGGGAGCGGTCTGCTCAGTAGTGCATACCTCCTCTGAGGAGCTGGTCTCCGTCTCCATCTCCTCCACGGCAAACCCTTGAGTCTTCCTCGACTCAGCCTCGTTGGCCTTGGACGCCTCGTTCAGCTCCTTCACCCTGCCACCAAGAAACAAAACAAGCACCTCAGACGTAGCCCCTTCAACCACTTGAATTTGCAAACAATATATACACACACACAGTACCAGTCAGAAGACACCTTGCCAAGAGTGTGCAAAGCTGTCATCAAAGCAAAAGGTGGCTACTTTGAAGAATCTAAAACATATTCTGGTTTTGAATTAATACTTTTGTTTACTACATAATTCCATGTGTGTTCCTTCATAGTTTTTATGTCTTCAATGTAGAAAATAATACAAAAATAAAGAAAAAACATTGAATGAGAAGGTGTCCAAACCTTTGACTGGTACTGTAAAAAATATATACATAATGTACAGGAGCCTGAGACATGACTACATGTATTTTGGCCCCCCCCACCATCCCAAAGAAAAACTTAAACCACAAGTGGTTAGCTCCACTCCAGTCTTTTTTTATTATTATATTTGAGAGATGTATTGGACAGTACCGGTCTGCATAGCGTAGTGTGTTTAGTGTGTAGTCACAGGAGCTGATCCCTGGAGACACCATGGCAATCTGGAATAAACAACAACATCACCTGTCAATCATGAGGAACAGACTCCTTAGTGCTTACTGGCAAATAAGACATTCCACACAGAAAGAATGGGGGGGGGGGGGGGGGTAATAAAAACATCCTCAACTACTTCTCCTTCCACATGACGCACAGAAACAGGGTAAAACAAAATAATTAAAAAAAACATTCTGAACTGTACCTCTACTGCCACCCACCTGTTACATGACAGAAGAAGGAGGAGACAGGTGAAGGTGAAACAAATAAATGTAAAAAAAGCCCATTCTAAACTGTACCTCCACTGCCACCTATCATCTGTTACCTGACACACAGGAGGAGGAGAGAGAGAGGAGGAGTAGTAGAAGATCGGTGAATCCCAGGTACTGTACACACCATGCATGTCCTGGAGTTCTCCCCGATGAAGGAGTCTCGCAGCACCTGGGTGAGCTTGCTCATTCTGAAGGGGATGTGGTCACTGTTCTGTCCCAGGGAGCGGATACACTCCTACAGACCAGGGAGAGGGGGCAGGGTTTAGAACACGCACCCCCCCGTCAGAACAGTAGATGGAGACCGACAGGGGGAGAGGGTTTTGTGAGGTTCTACAGAACATTCTGCACACATGGCATGTGATCAGATCTCGCCAGTACCTTGAGAGCCAGCAGGCTACATGGATGCATCCTTACCACATGATCAGACAGGTAGAGCAGCAGGTAGTTCTACAGTATCTACCTTGAGGGCCAGGAGGCTGTGGTTATTATAATATGCCATTTAACTTACATTGCAGTGAGTACATACAGTACCTGTCAAAAGTTTGGACACACCTTGCCAAGAGTGTGCAAAGCTGTCATCAAAGCAAAATGTGGCTACTTTGAAGAATCTCAAATATAAACCATATTCTGGTCTGTTTAACACTTTCTTGTTTACTACATAATTCCATATGTGTTCCTTCATAGTTTTGATGTCTTCAATATTAATCTACAATGTAGAAAATACTAAAAAATAAAAAAGACAAACCATTGAATGAGAAGGTGTCCAAACTTTTGACTGGTACTGTACATTTCAGTATAGATGGTCCCAGCAGGAATCAAACCCACAACCTAAGCGTTGTTATAGCGTCACGCTCTACCAACTGAGCCACAGGGGACCACACGCGGTTGGTCTACAGTACCCACCTTGAGGGCCAGCAGGCCGCGGTTGGTCTACAGTACCCACCTTGAGGGCCAGCAGGCCGCGGTTGGTCTACAGTACCCACCTTGAGGGCCAGCAGGCCGCGGTTGGTCTACAGTACCCACCTTGAGGGCCAGCAGGCCGCGGTTGGTCTACAGTACCCACCTTGAGGGCCAGCAGGCTGCGGTTGGTCTACAGTACCCACCTTGAGGGCCAGCAGGCTGCGGTTGGTCTACAGTACCCACCTTGAGGGCCAGCAGGCTGCGGTTGATCTCGGCCGTCTCCACCATGGTGGCCCTGTCATTGGTGCTGACGTCCGTGCCCCTCTCGTTGCCCGCCAAGTCCACCAATGAGAACTTGCCGTACAGCTTGTTCCTCCGTCGCAGGATCACCTGCAGGATGGCGTGAGAGCGGGACGAGTTGGCGTTGGCTGACGTCTGCCCTGACGTCCTGGGGGGGGGGGGGGGGGGTTAGAGTGTTAGAGAGATGGTCAAACTTGAAATTGTTTGTCTCATCCTCAAAGTTTTAATGCACTGTCGTTTACGATGTACAGTAGCCTGAAACATTACTACACACATTTTGAATTAATACAATTACATGTCAAATGATCCACTTGACTAAAGTAATCAGATTAAAAGCCATGTACACGCACATTTTGATATTTCAATAAATGATAATTGGTGCCGTATTTGCCCATAAAAACTTTGGAATAACCACATGACACACAGAAGGAGGAGAGGAGAGGGAAGAAGTGAGCGTACCTGCAGGCACTGCCCGTCTCCACCATCTTGATGACGTCTTCGGGACAGGACACGTACATCTCCTGCAGGCCCACGACCTGCACCTGCTGCTTCTCATCCTCCAGCACCCTCAGCTTGGCCTTCTTGTTCAGCAGGTCAAACACCTGACACGTGGGTGACATTTGGTTAAGATGTTGAGTGAACAAGTACTAAACCCATAGTCTTGTGTCGCTAAACTTCCAAGAAGGTTTTGGAGCCTAGGTTACTCATCCCATAACAGGGGGAAAAAATAATAATCTCTTCTTCTAGCATTGTGACTGCCAATGGCCCCTGGTGTGAGCATTGATAACTTTGTCTTATGATGACTGATGGATAGATGATTCACTTACTTCAACAAATGCATTTGTTGTAAGTCGCTTTGGATAAAGGCGTCTGCTAAATGCCATAAATGTAACATGGGGAGAGAAGGAGGGGGCGGGGCGGGGCTGTTAGAGGGAGGTGACGACACATCACACGTTCCCAAGAGACGCCCTCTGCCCGAGACAGAGACGTGCGTTAGCTTGCCGAGCTCATGGCTCCAAGGCTTCAGCCGAGCGAGTTTGTGCACGTCTTCCGAACGAGAGACCAAACCCCCCCCAGCTTGGTTACATGAGTCATGTGTAAACTTGGCCTTCATGATGGATTGATTGATTCTCCAGCCCTGGGGTGGAGTAGCTTGCCCCTGGGCATGACACATGTAGGATCAGATGACTCTCCCCAAAACCACAACGAGTATGATGACAGCACTTGTTCCTGCTTACCTTGCCGTTGTAGATCTCGAAGAAGGTGACGTAGGGGCAGAGGTCCAGGCCTGCGTACCTCCTGTGGTTGAGCAGGGTGAAGACATCGTGGGCTGGAGGAGGGACCAGGGACAGAGGGGGGGGGGGGGAGGGGGGAAATGACGGGTACAACACCAGAAGGAACAAGGTGTCATGGATTTGAATACGAGAAGAGATGGGTGGATTTCATGGACTAAAATAACTATTTAGACCCATTTGTTTTGGATAGTCGTAAGTGGTAATGAATCGAATCTCAATTAATGAATCAATTCCTCCTAATTAGACAATAACTACCTGCCAATGCATAAATCCCCTTAGAGCTGACCTGGGTCTTCCCTGAGAAGTCTCCTCCCATCGTCTGAACAGGTAGAAACACAAGGGGGAAAAAAACAGAGGCAAAGAAAGACAAACTAAGACAAAAGACAAGGAGAGAAAGACAGCTGCTGTTCCCAGCAGTAGGTACTGTAGGTCAAAGAGGACACTCACATGAGTCTTTCCACTGCCAGTTTGGCCGTAGGCGAAACAAGTGGCCATGCTTCCTTCAAAGACGGCCTGGACCAGGGGCTTAGCCGTGAACCTGTCAGGAACAGTTGATTTGACTAAAAATCAACTCAAACTTTATTTTAAAAAAAAGTGCACTTCACACAGGAGCCTCAAAACACTTAACGAAGACATGACAAGAATATAAAAACATAACTTATAACTGGAATAAAATGCTTTTAACAGTGAAATAATGACAACATAATGGAGAGGGAGTTGCTATGGGCAACCGTGGGCAGAGCTGAAAAGGTAAGCATCAGCAATACACCCAAAATGAACTTCACACAAGAGAATATACATGCTCAGGGTATGCAAAGAATTATCCTAGTGAATAAACACAACAGAATCCGGACAGAGGTCAAGAGGTCTGCAGAAAGCAATCGTATTATTGTGTTACTATAGTCTTTCTGTGCTACTATTGCTGTTTTCGAAGCGGATGGCTTGCGACTAAGGATATCCTTGTACCGAGAGCGCCCCGCCCCCCCCCCCATCCCAGTAGATAGGACAAACATTGAATTTGGACATTACCTGTAAACCAAGTCATTGGTGGATGACTCGTCAAAGGAGTAGTCGAACTGGAAGACATGGTTGTCCAGGTACTTGGTGAGGTCCACCTTGGTCTTGGGTTCATGGACCAGGAGAGCCCCGTCCCCGGGGATCGACACCACATCTACCTCGTTCCTGCTAAGCTCTGGGAACAGACACAGGACAATCATAAACCAAAACAAACAAGGAGTAAATCATGTAGAAAGGATCATAATAATAAATAAATAGAAATGGCAGCAATGAAGTACAGTACCAGTCAAAAGTTTGGACACACCTTCTCATTCAATGGTTTGACTTTATTTTTTATTATTTTCTACATTGTAGATTAATATTGAACACATCAAAACTATGAAGGAACACATGGAATTATGTAGTAAACAAGTTTTAGATTCTTCAAAGTAGCCACCTTTTGCTTTGATGACAGCTTTGCACACTCTTGGCAAGGTGTCCGAACTTTTGACTGGTTCTGTATATACACAACAAATAATTACACAAGAGGGTTGACTGTCCCCTGGTCACCTTTCTTGTTCAGTGGACGCTTTCGGACGCACACGCAGATTCTCTGAGCTTCTACCTGTAGACCAAGAAGACATGTTCTAGAAGACAGAACTGCATATGGAACACATGGAACGCTGTTCTACCTTCCAACACTTGTCCTCTGGTCTTACCGCGTCAGACAGGCAGAGGGGGACTTTGCTCATGGTTGCACGGTAGTCCTCAATCATTCGGTGAAACTGCTTGGTTCGGTTTGTGTCTCCAAACTGTTAGGCAGAGGAAGCGTGTGTTACACAGGCGCGCGCACACACACACATCAAGCGACAGTAGTATTCTTACTTTTCCCTTCTTTTGCTGGACGTCAGTGCTTTTGACAGCACAAGACACCCTCTTAGACTTCTGTTTGAGGTCTTGGGGTAGTACTGATTTCCTTCTGCCTGAAAGATAAATAAATCAATACAATCAGTCATTAAAGGGACACTTCACAAGAGTATTTGTTTTGTATCCTCAATTGCTGTCCAGATCACCCACAAAATGGATGAACTCAATATACAGTATGGTAAGTCACTTTGGATCTCAAACTCAACACGCAACAATAGTTTATTTGGTTGAGCTCATGCAAAAACGTTACACATGACGCTCCCCTCCACGGCTCACCTGCAGTCATGGGAGGGGTGGGCTTGGTCATCCCAGCTCCTCCCTCAATGGCCTCGCTCACCTGGGGGAGGGTGGCGGTCGGCCGATGGTGCTTCACAGGGACGTTGGGCACACCTGAAAAAGGAAAACGGCAGGTGAGAAATCAGGCGGAAACTTTATTTAACCTTTATTTATACAGGTGAAACACACCGAGACGAAGGTCTCTTTTGCAGGTGCACCCAATAATATTCAGGGAGTGTCAACACATCATGGTGGGGGGGGGGGGGGGGGGGTGTAAATATTTGGAACAGTTTTGGGAGACCTGATTGAAGGTGTTAGTGATGGGCGAGTGGGAAGGTGTACAAGCCATACAGTGACAGGTAAGTTGAATAAATGTAGGGTGAGAGGGGACAGGCACACACACACCTGAGGGTCTGAGGACAGAGGTGGGATACTCTGGAGACAGAGGCTCGGCTTGCTCAGGAAGCGTCGCAGGGGGTCGGAACAGGCAGGTCTGACGTGCTGCCACCGACTTCCTGGGAACTGAGAGAAGAGGAGTGAGTCAGACAAACGGCAGAAAAGAACAGACCTGGGTCAAATTCACCTTGTGATCTGTGATTGATTTAGTTTGTCTAGTACAGAAACCCCCCCCCCCCCCCCCCCCCAAGTTGAGTCACTCCTTTCACATTATGCACTTGACCCAGGAATTGAATGAATAGGCCATGATGTGAATAATAATAACAACCTCTTAATCCTACTGATCCCAAGAATAAGCACCAAAACTAGGCAAATCACCAAATCATTGTGTTTTCAAAGAGGAACTCGCAGGTCAGACTGTTGACAGACGCCCCTGTATTGCCAAACATGTGACACTTTGAACAGTCACGCCATGGCCAATGTGACTCACATAACCGTGTTCTGTTAACTGGCATCAGGTCTGAGACAGTGCTGTTCAAAGCAGAAACAGTCTAATGACAGCAGGAGGGAGGGAGAGAGAGAGAGAGGGGGGGGGGGATTAGCCTGGGCACCCTAGTGTAGATTCACCAGTTCATTGCAGATTAGGGTGTTGCTGAGAGCCCTATATTCAGTGCAGATTAGAAAGGGTTGTGCAAACAGGGATGGTCTTGGTTAGAATTTATATTCTGTCAATTTAGGAAGTAAATCGACATCACAACTGATCTCATCGAATTGAGCCCAACCCTGATGACAAATGAAGTGATTGGATGATTAGCTCGGGGGAAGGGGGGGATGCAGACCTGTCTCCGTTGCGGGGGCAGCTGGAACAGCAACAGTTTATGGAGGAAATATCAACAGTTAGCCCAACTACTGCATTAAAACACCACACACACATTAAAACAGCACACTAACACGCCCCCCCCCCACACACAGTCCACTTCACTTACGATTGGAGGGGGCAGGGATCCTGGACGAGCGGAGGCGACCTTCATATTTCTTTTTCGAAAGAATGAAAACCACAGCAGCAGCAAGGTTAGTCACTTCAGGAATAACAACCATTATGTTGGTGGAATGTGTTGACAGTACAGCATTGTGGGAGATCTACATTCACCACTGTGCAGTGCAACAGGGGAGGCTGGTGGAAGTAGAAATCGGAGGACGGGCTCATTGTAACGCATGGAATGGTATCGAACACCGTTCCTCATTCCGTTCCATGCATCACAATGAGTCCGTCCCCTGACTTCTCAGAGTAAGATTCCTTTGAAGCGCATCTTCAGCACATCTGTGTATGAAATGTGCTCTATAAATAAAAAATAAAAAACTTGCGTATGTCACATGGTGCAGCGTACCTTCTCTTCAGTGATAACTGGAGGTTTATTGGAGGTGTTGATGTGCTCAAACAACTCCTCGTTGAGGGATCGTAGTTCATCTAGTTCAAGCTGATGAGGGGGGTGGGGGGGGGGTGGAAGAGAAGAGGTGGGCTCCTCAGGTCAGAAGCACACAATGTTCATCACCTTGCTCAACATGCAAGTAAAGCAATGGCCACACCGGCATACTACCTAGAATACAGGGGTAATATTGGAGGGTGGACACCACAGCACATGACAGAATTGTCATTAAGGCCACCCTCAGCCTGATTACAATATCAGCCATTCAGCTGACACTTTTATCCAAAGCGACTTACATTGCAGTGAGTGCATACATTTCAGTATATATGGTCCCAGCAGGAATCAAACCCACAACCTAAACGTTGTTAACGCCATGCTCTACCAACTGAGCCACAGAGGACCACATGATCATAACAGGGTAGTTATGAAGACTGGTTATGTAAAGCGTTGTGTTGTGTTTGGGGGGGGGGGGGGGGGGGGGTCACTTACCTCCTTCCCTCGGCATACCTTCTTCTCATGCCATTCAACCATCACGGTACACTTCGTTTTGTCAACTGCCTTGACGTAGGCAGGGTGCACTCGCCCTGCACACAACAACACCAACACCAACCCCAACACCGTGAGCTGCCAGGGCGTACATCAGCCACGTACGTACACACCAACACACTGATTCATTCATTTAGTCACAGATATACTGCATTCAATAGAAACGTGGTCCAAGACAGCAGCAGACAACACTATAGCGTGCTACGTTTAACGCGCTATTCGGGTAGCGACAACATGTTGTAAACGGCTTGTCATAACCACTGTGTCGTTTGTTATAACGCATTATTAACCCAATGGACCCAAGTAGCTGCATGGAGAAATCACTCGGCTCAGAAGAATGAGCTGGCTGATAACACCTTACCATCACTTCGACTTATGTTCACAGACAGCCCAACAAGGAGGTTCGCCATGGTTAAGTCCATTTCTCAATAGGCGCTATGAAAAGTCAAGTCAAGTTTAAAAAGTGTCAAGTTTTAAAAGTTGTGTCAACGCTAGCTGGCTGGCTATGCTATGCTAGCTGGCTACCAGCTACACTGAGGCTCACTAACCGCCCAAAGGTTTGAACGCTGCTGCGTCGGCGGAAGAGGAGGGTAGAAATAGGTGAATGAGAACAGTCATTGGTCGAGAGTTAATCAATCAATCAATCAATCACGGATATGAGAAACCTGACCAATCAAAACACAACAGATCGAAAGAAATCTTTTTTTTTTTTTTTAGAGCTTATTGAACTTGAAACTATAAAATATACACACTGGTCAAAAAGGCCCCAAAAAAAAGAAATGCAGAAAAAATAAAACTATTTTCAATATTGATATATGAAATGATGAATAGGTTATTGATTATAAGTAGCCTATGCAGTTTCAACATTGTGCATGCGTTTCCCTTTTTAAAATAAGTTTTGATTTAAATAAGGTTGCAATGTCATACATATCCACAGTGTGGCAGTGTAATACTTACATCTGGAGCTTTGTCTTCACAATCCAATTTCAAAACCATTTGAAGTATAGTCCATGTTGGTGTCTGTGGACACTGGTGGAGGTGGAAATCGGAGAACGGACTCATTGTAACGCATGGAATGTTAATTAGGAATAGTATCAAATATGTGTGATTTGATACCATTCCTCATTCCATTCCATGTATTACAATGACCCCCTCCTTCGACTCTTCATTCCATCCCATGCATTCCACATTCTGTCCTCCGATTTCTACCTCGGTGTCTAACAGTCTGCAGTATTTCTCTCCGTCCATCATATTCATATTGCCAGTTCTATTCCCATTCTGACCTTTATGGAGTAGCCTACATGATATCATCATATAAGTCATCTCAAACAGTTTGAGGGTGACATGTGGGTTTACTTGTCTGTGCGCCAGAGCTTCCTCATAACGAGAGCGTGATTCCAAATCACCCTCACTACATCTGGATTAACCTGGGATAGCAACGACTCAAACCTGGCCTTAGTGGGAGTGAATTTGCTGGGTAAAATATGGTTTATTATTTGATTTCAGCGCATCACACGCCTGCGAGGCGTAGCTCAGAATCAGAAAAGTGCTGAGGGAGATGACTGATGCAAAGTAAAGCTAATGGCTATGCACCGTCCGTTTTCACCGATCTTTCTATTGGCTTAGTGAAGGCCAAGTTTGACTCGTTGGTTCACAAGACAACATGGATATGTGGAGTAGCCGAGTTTCCTACATGTGACAGGAAGCTCTGAGTAAAATGTTGTTGTTGTTGTTGTTGTTGTTGTTGTTGTTGTTGTTGTTGTTGTTGTTGTTGTTTTAAACTGTTTAGGATTGATGTGGAAAACTCATGAAAAGGCAAGAGATGAGTAACAGCAATACAGCCTAAATGCAAGTTGCCTGCAGGAGAATCTAGAAACATCTGGGAGGCAGGATGGGGACCATATGGAAAGAGTTTTTTTCAGCTGGATGAACCCTTCACTGCAATAAATAAAGGAACACAATGTTTATTTCAATGAGCTGTGATGACATGGTAAACTGACTCAGTGCAGGTGATTTAATGGCAAATGTGTCCCATAAAGAAATTGCATGCAAATCCCAAATTTATTAAAGGATCATTTTTATTGTCAGAAAACCACAACATTCCATGTCTGGAACTTGACTTGGAGAGAGCGTACTGTATTCATAAAGAGTTGCCCCTAGACCAGGGGAGGCTGGTGGAGGTGGAAATCAGGGGACGGGCTCATTGTAATGCATGGAACGGAATGAGGAATGGTATTAAACACACGTCAGAAGGGTTCCCTGATCCTAGATCTGTGTGTGTGTGTGTGTGTGTGTGTGTGTGTGTGTGTGTGTGTGTGTGTGTGCGTGCTCGCGCCCACGTGTGTGTGTGTGTGTGTGTGTGTGTGTGTGTGAACTTTACGCTGGAGCATGATATCATCTTCATACAATTATGGTTAGTACGGCACAGTATGGCATGCCCCCCCCCCCCACACACACACACACAGACACTGACACACACACACACACACACACTGACAGACACACACAGACACCCACGCCCACGCCCACACCCACACCAAATATATTATTATATTATAAGTCAGAGACACACATTTGGCATGCGATATTGCTGTTTTCTATTATGGAAGCCGAGATGGCTGTGGGCTGTGTGAGCGTGGGGAGTCTGGAGGGATGTGCCAGGGGTTCAGCTCAGTCACGGAATGCTGCAGTCACACCAGAGATGTGTGGTCACACTCACAGGGTCGGCTGTGTTGTTCCCTTCCAAGCTCGCCATGCGTGGTGCGTGTGCGTGTGCGTGTGTGTGCATGTGTGTGTGCGCGCGTTCCTTTCCCAGCATGCCATGCGTGGTGTGTGTGTGTATGCGCGCGCGCGCGTGTGTGTGTGTGTGTGTGTGTGTGTGTGTGTGTGTGAGTCACTCAGTCCTTCTTAGTCATGCACAGGGCAGGGATGACTTCCTGAGAAGTGACCACACCCGTAGGGAAATCTTCAAATCACACCCCTAACTTCATCACCAGTGACTAGAGGCATGAAATCAATTTTAAAAATAAATGTGCTCATTTATTTCAAATATAGGCCTTGTGTTCAGTCTTTTTCAGTAGAAAAGCGTATATATGTATATCAGTGTGAGATGAATTCTCCTCTCTGTGAACCAACAAAAACCCAAGAAGAATGACATAGAATGAGTTCTTAGGCAGAAGCAATCTTCTTCCATTTGAGATTTGTGTCCCACTGGTTAGAAGAGAATGTTATTGATTTGACCTTCACAGTGAGAAAGCACTGACTGGCTTAGGTTCAATTGTACGTGCTTGCTGAGGTTGGAATAGGAGAGAGAGAGAGAGAGAGAGAGAGAGAGAGAGAGAGAGAGAGAGAGAGAGAGAGAGAGAGAGAGAAGAGAGCATTACCATGAAGAGAGATGACAGGATTTAAGATGTCTATCTTCACACAGGGAAAGGTGGAATAATAAAGACCTGAGAGAGAGAGAAGAGAGAGAGAGAGAGAAGAGTGAGAGAGACAGAGACACAGAGAGAGAGAGAGAGAGAGAGAGAAGAGAGAGAGAGCGAGAGAAGAGAGAGAGAGAAGAGAGAGAGAGCGAGAGAAGAGAGAGAGAGAGAGAGAAGAGAGAGAGAGAGAGAGAGAGAAGAGAGAGAGAGAGAGAGAGAGACAGAGACACAGAGAGAGATAGAGACACAGAGAGAGACAGAGAGAGAGAGAGAGAGAGAGAAGAGAGAGAGAGAGAGAGAGAGAGAGAGACAGAGACACAGAGAGAGATAGAGAGTGAGAGAAGAGAGAAAGAGACAAATGAGCATCACCATGAATAAGCTGTTTAAGCCCTTTGAATAAAAACAGCCCATGTTCTTAGGACTCACTGATGTGTCTTTAAAGAGCTTAATCCCCAGCCAGCTACTATAGGACAAGCTTTCTTTAACGACATGGTGCCATGAAAAAGCTTCTTCAACAATATGAATAATACAGCATAAAAACCAAAGGGTTCTGCTCAGCGTCACTGTGTTTTCATTGATGTCAGGACACACCGGAGGTAGCCTCTTTCGGAGAGCGCTATGCATCATAATCTCTTTTTAGTGCACTTTTGTGACCATGAAAGACAAGGTTTGTTCTTTCATTGCTGTTCTGTATTGTATGCTCTCTCTCTCTCTCTGTGTGTGTGTGTGTGTGTGTGTGTGTGTGTGTGTGTGTGTGTGTGTGTGTGTGTGTGTGTGTGTGTGTGTGTGTGTGTGTGTGTGTGTGTGTGTGTGTGTGGCCTATAAAGCTGCCTAACCTCTATTAATTGGTGGGGGCACACTACACACTACACACTACACACTACACACTACACATAATCCACTACACACTACACACTACACACTACACACTACACATAATCCACTACACACTACACACTACACATAATCCACTACACACTACACACTACACATGATCCACTACACACTACACACTACACACTACACATAATCCACTACACACTACACACTACACACTACACACTACACATGATACACTACACACTACACATAATCCACTACACACTACACACTACACATAATCCACTACACACTACACATAATCCACTACACACTACACACTACACATGATACACTACACACTACACACTACACACTACACACTTGCAAAGTAGGAATTCATTGTTAGCATACAATTATCGAAATAATTGACAATTACTGGAATGAATTCCTGCCCATGTTTGAGAATACCTGCTGAAGACAAGACATTCCAGAAGGGAAAATTGAGAGATGGTACAGTAGTTCAAGTAGGTCACAATTATTACCCATAACTTTCTGTCAGTTCTTTCAAATCTCAAACGTTGTCGTATTTGACCTACAGACTTAGCAGAGTATCAGAATATGCCCCTACATGTCAAGCTTGAGGCAAATATCTTGAACAAACAGAAGGTAAAAAGAGTCAATGAAAACTGCACCTGTCAAGAACCATCATCATCTTAAAGGGATAGGTCACATTAAAATAAAATAAAATGTGGAAAGTACGAGTTGCTAACCAGGATAATGACTTTTAAAGTGTCTAGGTATATTGACAGGAGTGAAGGTACAATAACAGAAATTGGATTTTAGAGTGAACTATACCTTTAATAAAGCCCAGACCCGATTTAGAGAAACTAGAACCACAGTCCCCCACTAAACCACCTTGTCCACATACATAGGCTTTGTGACTCAAAAAACATTAAATAACAGATTGATGACAAACCTGATCACTCAACAGATGATATTAGTTTTCCTCTTGGGTTTTCATTTGATGGGAACCTCCCCTCCCCTCCCTCCCCTCCCTCCCTCCCTCCCTCCCTCCCCTTCCTCCCTCCCTCTTTTCCTTGGTTCAACACTTGGATAGGCTCCTTCCCTGGGGCCAGGAACAGATTGTTTGGCTGTGTTGCTGTTCAACCCCATGTCCTGATGATTGATGGGAGGAAGAAGACAGAGGACAGGCTCAGTGTAATGCATGGGATGGAATGAGACATTGTGTCAAACACAAATCCTCCGATTTTCTACCTCCACCCTGGTTCTGATGATGGATGAGTGGAGAGAGGAAGGTGGAGGAAGGGTGGGACCAAATATATGATGATGCTTCATCCAAAATGACTCAATAATATCATATATATACACAGTTTGGTCCGGAAATATTTGGACAGTGACACAGTTCACTTGCATTGAGAGCTCCTTTGACCACATGTTGTGCGTTCACAGCAATAGCTTCCAAATGCAAATACCACACTTGGAATCAACTCAGACCTTTTACCTGCTTAATTGATAAAGAAATAACAAAGGAATATCCCACACCTGTCCATTAAACAGCTTTTGAGTCAATTGTCCAATTACTTTTGGTCCCTTGAAAAAGAGGGGGCTACATATTAAAGAGCTGTAATTCCTAAACCCTTCCTCCAATTTGGATGTGAATACCCTCAAATTAAAGATGAGAGTCTGCACTTTAAGTCTGTTATAACTGTAACTTTATTATGTTTTGTAAACAGCTAAAATAACAAATAAATTGTGTAAGAGTCCAAATATATATGGACCTAACTGTATATATATATATGGACTGGACTGTCAATACAATACTGGACTGTTTGAGGTGTATGTAGCAGTGGGACACTCTTTCAATGACCAAAAAGATGAAAGAAAAACAAGAATTGTTTGAGTGAATCTGAACGGAAGAGTTTAGAGAGAGAGAGAGAGGGGGGCAGGGAGAGACACAGAGAGAGAGAGAGAGAGAGAGAGAGAGAGAGAGAGAGAGAGAGACAGAGAGAGAGGAGACAGACAGAGAGAGAGAAAAATAGACAGAGAGAGAGAGAGAGAGAGAGACAGACAGAGACAGAGCAATAGAAATAGAGATAATTGCATGGCATCTCATGTACCTACATTGGGTCATGTTACCTACCTCTCAGAAGTCTTCTATAATCCTATATGTCTAGGTGAGATGTGTAGCTGCATGTCTTCGCTATTTACACAGCAACATGTCTGAGACACGGTAATTACACCTGGATTAGTGGGTCACGAACACCAGGATTATCATATTGTCATAAACACATAAACACATTCTGGAATGCCCCGAGAATAGCAGCTATGTTGGTCAGGTGTACATTCCAATCCATTTTATATATATATATATATATATATATATATATATATATATATATATATATATATATATATATATATTATTATTATTATTATTTTTTTTTACATTTTACTTTTATAAGTAAAAAAGGTGCCCTTTATAAAAAATATATTTTAACACATTTCTAAATGATATAAATCCTTTATAAACCGTTAAGAAACAGTTATAGGTCATTAGTTATATTGTTTGATTGCCGTAACTAACGCCAGTAGAGGCACATAAGATGCATGGAATGAACTCCTGACCAATATGGCGGCCCCCGTGGATGTGTTTCTGTAGCCCAGACGCTCATTCTAGTGTTTGTATAACTCTGTAGGAAAGTATATTCTGCACCAGCATTAAGACCTGAGGAGACCAGATAAGATCTATACCCTGTCGTCATCAATCACACAGAATAAAACATGTCCGAGATCGTACTGAGAGCCGTGTACATACACGGCTCCCACAGTTATTCTATACATCCAATGCTTGATTTGTAGCATCATTTCTTTGTTCCTACATTATTAATACAGTTTACTGGCCACAGCATCAAACCCACCCTGTCGGCTTTGAAACACCGCCCCCCCCCCCCCCCCCCCCCCCCCGGTCATGTTTTAATAAGTAATTTTTTTCATGTTGCTGAAATGTCTTATCTTTTCCAAATGATCCATCGACTGGAGGCTGGTGGAGGCCGGAATCGGAGGACGGGCTCATTGTGATGCATGGAACGGAATTAGGAATGGTATCAAACACACGTGTGGTGTCAGAATGCTATCAAACACCAGAACCTTAACCATAAAAGGGAAGAATGCAAAATGACCTGTGACCTGTGATCTGTGTGTAGGGCAGCTGAGGCTAGTGGAGGTAGCAGTCAGGCTAACTATTAGCATGGAATGGAATGAGGAATAGTATCAAACATATGTGTTCCGTTCCATGCAATACAATGAGCCCGTCCTCCGATTTCTACCTCCACCCACCCCACACTGTTTCAGTACATGTACTCCATGTTCACTGGACTGTGCAGATTGTCTAGTGACTGCCTGAATAATAGTGTGTGTGATTAAATCTAATGTATATATATGAAACATATACAGACAAGAAAAACTGCACACAACCATGGATGCCTTTGAGCATCAATTCATGAAATCATTTTCACTCCAACATTGCCTCCTTTTTTTGCTCGTATTTTACATGGCCAGCCATGTCAACATGTCTTCCATCCAGCAGCCATGTGATAAAGGGTGTACAGTAATCTTCAGAAATATCTCCTGGAGGCAGAATGTCGAAATTGTATATTAACTTATCTTCACATGACTGACAGGAGCTGCTCTGCGATAACTGAACGTGACAGCTTAGAGCTCAGAGGTCAACAGTGACAGCATCAATTAGGTCTTCAACAAGCCCAGTGTTTTTTGTTTTTTTTAAATATATTTTTAGGGCATTTCTGCTTTATTGGGACAGAGACAGTAGAGATTGACAGGAAGGATGGGTGAGAGAGAGAGGAGGGATGACATGCAAGATATGTCGAGGGTCGGAATCGAACCAGGAACCTTGCGATTATGTGTGCTACGCCACTAAGCACCCCGGTAGCATTGACTTTGACATGGTTTCTGAAGTGTTCATCTTGGAAGTAGGCCTAACTGCTCTAGGATAACATGCTGTATGTTTATGTGGCAATGTCCTTAAAGGTAGACTCAGCAACATGACATCAGCACAGACGAGGGAGCAACTTCCTGCTTACAGACAACATCAACAACAACAACAACAACAACAACAACAGAATTCACACTCGCGAGGTCATACATTAGAATGAAGCAATAAGAGCAGACTTGGTAGAGTAGAAGTATGTTATTGTTGTTATGCTATTGTTATTGTCGATGTCTGTCTGCGGGCATGAACTCTCCCCGCTGAGTACGATGATGTCATATTCCTGAGTCTACTTTTAAAGGGCACTGTCACAACAATGGTTACTATGGTAATAATGACAGGAGGGGAGTTCTCATTGGCTTGCTTTCAAAGTGTATTTTAAAGACAGAGAAACATTTTCTCGCCCACAGCATGATTAGAAAGAACAAAGAAACAACTGTTTTGTCCCCTTGCTCCTTCTCCGAGCGGGAGTCGAAGATGATCCCGTCACACGCAAGCGGCCCACCTCAGGACTGACGTTATGTAACTGCGGAGCCTAGGCAGCTGCAATGAATCTAACCACCCACCGTAAAAACCAAACAAGCTTCTTCGTGTGTCATCGTGCCGAGGGAAGCCATTATGTCTCCTTTGCATGAGAACGCTCATCCCATTAGGCTTCATCATCTTGAATAAATAAAGGCATATCTGCATATGTCTCAACTTATTTTCTAATGATGGGCCTTTCAGATGTCGTAGCCATAATAACCTTTTGAGAAGCAAAGAGCACGACAGGTTTTTATTACGCAGGATTTATTTATTCTCATGACAGTGAGACCAAAAAAAAAGTTTGTTCTTATTTTCTTTTAGATCTTTCTCATCTTTCTTACACAGACAAAAAAAAGGCACATTTCATTTTGAGTTATTTTCTGAATGATACGCCACCTCATGAATTACCGAACCTGATTCATCCCTTCTCTATGTAGACATTTCTCTAACATAAAAACACATTCAATACTTTAAAAGAGATCTTCTCCTCATGATCCTGTAGCAAAGACATCTGGAAAAAGTCTGCAACTGTAATCTATTAAGAAGACAAATGACAGAAGCAGTATTCCTCCAGGAAAGGGTGGAACCTAGGTGAACGATTTCTTCTCCTTTTTCTTCCTCTTTCTTGATTGCTGATTTCTCTGTCTGTTTTTTTATTTTTTTTGCGAACATCTTTTCTTTATTGATTCAGATAAACAAACAATCAAACAAACACTATCAAGTGACACTGACACACGCAACAACCTCGCTCTGTTCTGTTGATTGCGATGATTGCATAGTGAGGGGAGTACGTTTGCTTGCAGCTTGTTGACTTTAGAGAGCGTAACTCCGGTTCCTGCTGAACTGAGCCAGTGCTTGTGACATCAGACTGTTATCAGCCCAGTAGGCACGGGAGGTTGAGCCCAGCCACGTTCTCCGGCCGCAGTTCTCCAGTCTCACCACCAGGGGGTGGACTCCCAAGAGGTGGACGCTGTTGTGACTGCTGCCCGTTTGGCCAGACATCACATAGCCTACTGTCGAGGCTGTTTTCCGAGAGCTGCATTTGGCATCTGCCGTTCCAACAAACAAGTACAGCAATTATCATGATTACGCCTTTCAAAGCGTACGTCTGTGAGGCTGCAGCAGATGTTTCTATAACATGTTGTGAATAACATCAGAACAGAGTGGCACTCAGCAGTGAGAGCAGTTACCAGGTATTATATATGTACAGTTATGATGTACCATACTAGTATATGAGCAATGTTGTGTGTGGACTATAGCTACAGTAAGCAAACGCTGTACACCATCACATTGTTTTACAAGAGAATCAATTAAGGTGACACCATTAAGCTATTTTTAGGTTGGAGAGTGTGAGAGGGTTATTGTTTGAATATAATTACAAACACATTGCACATTCTAATATTGGCTGCGGTGAAATAAATCCACTCAGACACACCTGACAGCCAAGACACCGCGCAGTTAAGTGTGTTTCAATCATTCTGGGTTCAAGAGCAATTTAGAAATGCACTCATCGACTACTGTGCCTGCCTGTCTGCCTGCCCGCCTGTCTGCCTGCCTACCTGTCTGTCTGCCTGCCCGCTTGTCTGCCTGCCTGTCTGCCCGCTTATCTGCCTGTTTGCCTGCCTGTCTGTCCGTCTGCTTGTGTGCCCGCTTGTCTGCCTGTTTGCCTGCCTGTCTTTCTGCCTGTCTGTCTGCCTGTCTTTCTGCCTGTCTGTCTGCCTGTCTTTCTGCCTGTCCACTTGCCTGTCAGCCTGCCTGCCCACCAGCTCAATGAGTGTGTTTTTATGCCCCTCCATTGACAAGTGTGTTTTTATGTCCGTCCATCATGTGAGTGCTGATGAGAGAGAGAGAGAGAGAGAGGTAGAGAGAGGGAGAGAGAGAGTGAGAGAGAGAGAGAGAGAGAGAGAGTGAGGTAGAGAGAGAGAAAGAGGGAGAGAGAGAGTGAGAGAGAGAGAGAGAGAGAGAGAGAGTGAGGTAGAGAGAGAGAGAGAGTCAGAGAGAGAGGGAGAGAGAGAGAGTGAGAGAGGTAGAGAGAGAGAGAGAGGGAGAGAGAGAGAGAGTCAGAGAGAGAGGGAGAGAGAGAGAGTGAGAGAGGTAGAGAGAGAGAGAGGTAGAGAGAGAGAGAGTGAGTGAGAGAGGTAGAGAGGGCTTCCGAGGAGCGGAACTTAGCCACTGTGAACACAGGCTTTCTCAGATCTGTTCACAAAGTGAGCTAAGCCCTGCACCTCACGAAACATCCAGATGTCCTCCTCCTCCTCCCCCTCCTCCTCCTCCTCCTCCTCCTCCTTATTCTTCTTCTTCTGGTGTATCCACAGATTTCTGGAGAATGTTTTACAGTTATTTCGATCTGCTTTGGTCTTCTGTGGGCCAAAAAGTAAGGGCTTTCAGATACTGATCAGTACGAGGGTCTCTGTGGTGAAGATGTTTTGAAGTAAATGGCTTTAGGGTATTCTCCTAGGTTTATCCAATGCCTGTATAACAGGGGAGGCTGGTGGAGATAGAAATCAGAGGACGGGCTCATGGTAATGCACGGAATGGAATGATGGATGGGATCCACTGCTGTTTAATACTGTTATATCGTATTAGAGGGGTGTTGAAACCAACCAAACAAAACCCTGTTTAGGCGTTAAAGAAGCTTCCAAACTTGTAGTAGAGAATGCCAATGTGGTGTTTAAAACACGTTGAGAGAAGGCCATTGCCTACACGCTGACTGAGATCTACAGAGTTACAGTGAGGTGTGTCTCCTCTGCTCATGCCAGGAGCCTGTGGCGGTTAAGATCGGGACGGCCATCGCTGTGCCAGGAATGGGGCTGGGCGGCGGTGGCGTTGAAGTGGATGGCATGCAGCTGGTTGGAAATCCCTGGCAATGTGATTTTATATGATATAACAGCAAATCACTCTGCCAGGAATCCCTCCAGCCGCCCCATGGTGGGCGTAGGGGTGAGGGGTGAGGGGTGAGGGGGGAAGGGGGAGGGGGGTGGGGAGTGGAGAGGGAACAGAAACCGAATGAATCCCTCCAGCCGCCCCGTGGTGGGCGTAGGGGGGAGGGGGGTGCGGGGGGGGGGGGGGGGGGGGGGCGGCAGGGAGTGAAGGGGGGAATAGAAACCGAATAAATAAAGCGATATAGAGAAAGGCAGAGAGAGAAAGAAAGACACACTTCAGATTTGTTCACCCTTCAGTGGTAGGAAATTAGCAGCAGAGAAACAGGAATACGTCCGACAGCAGGTGTCGGTGTAAGCACAAGCCTGCTCATCATCACCCTGCAATTAGAGGAAACACACTCACAGAGCCCCCCCCCCCCCCGCCTCCCACCCCCGCAAACTCCTCCCCCTTCCTGTCTCTTGACCAGTCCTGTGTGTGGGAGCAGTCCTAGAAGAGGAAGAGAGGAGGGGAGGAGGGGAGGAAGGGAGGAAGGGGAGGAGGGGAGGAAGGGGGGGGGGAGCACATTAACTGATGCACCTGAGCAAACACATTGGACTGGATCTCTATATGCCTGTTTAGATAGTAGGAGACCCTGGGACTGGGGGTAGTTAGTTGGGCCGGTTATTATCCAACTGTCAACATGTCTGGGCCACACGTATCAAATATCAGCTTGTGTTAGCATTAGCACCGTTCATTCACCTCATCTGCACTTTGTCACTGCCCTTTCCACACCGAAGAGTACACAGAGTATATAAAAAGAATGATGACCGGACTTGCGGACGATTCCCTGGAAAATCAACTTTTTTGGGGGCCTTTTGAAAGATCACGCAATAATTCCTGTTACGTGACAGAAAAGCCAACCCAAATACATGCTATCATCTACTTGGATCTGAGATGCATGATGTCCAGTGCTATTTCTGATGACAGACTGGGACTATAGCTTTGGCCTAGTTCTCACACAGAGCTCAGAACGTCGGAGAACCTCTCCTGGTCCGGCAGGAGCATGGGATAAGCAGTCGCTGTCCAAAGGCAGAAGTTAGGGGGCAAAACACGGCCTAGCTTTCAAAATATTTATTCCACCATCGTAGAGTTCTGGAGCAGGAAACAAGAGGGGCCAAGACAGAATAAACACTGATCTTCCTGTATCGTTTACAGCCCCTCGGCTGGAGCTGTGTGTGTGTGTGTGTGTGTGTGTGTGTGTGTGTGTGTGTGTGTGTGTGTGTGTTTGGGGTGTATGTGTGTGTGTTTGGTGTGTGTGTGACCATGGTTGGCCATAACTGTCTAATAGTCGTAATGGGTGAGATGGAGAATTCTGTTTTCATTTGAATTGTGTGGTTCCTTCACCCAGGCCTCAATCAGTTGAGCCTAGCAGGGCGTTCAGGATAACGACTGTCATTTTTCTCCTGCTGAAAGAAATCATGTTCAATTTGAAAAGCGGCTAGTTGTCTTGCATTGGTCATAATTATTGTGCGTCATCCACCGTACTGTTGTTTATTTGTCAATCATGCCAACGAATGACGCAAATGTACATAACCGTTCTACCAGCTTTTAGACACACACACACACACACATACCCACACACCCGCACGCACACTCCCACGCCCACACATACGCACACACATACACGCAAGCACACACACACACACACATATACCCACACACCCGCACGCACACGCACACACGCATGCACACGCCCACACACATACACGCACACACGCATGCACACGCCCGCACACACACACACTCGCATACACACACATACACACACACACACGCATGCACACGCCCACACACACACACACACACGCCCACGCACACATACTCCTCTTCACATCACTTTGTGTAATAGCAGTAAGTACAGTACAGGCTGAGTCGGAGGAAGATTAGATTAATTACAATCCAAAACACAAAAGGACTGATTCTATATCTCAAATATTGTAAGAAAAGGATTGAGAAAATTGCAATATTCCTCATAAAGAGATGTAAATCATAACAAGCTGAGTGTTCGATAGACAATGGAGTGGGGAAATACGGTCTTTAAATACAGTCTCTAACCCTAACCTGTCACTCTCACTCTCTCACTAACCTGCCACTCTCACTATCTTTTTTGACACGTGTAACAATCGCGGGGTCATCCAGGTAAACGAAGCCGTCACTTTGCCGCCTCGCTGACTCTAATGGCTGACAACGCCGTATGTCTCGGAGTGCCGTGACGTTGCGCCAAATATCAGTTATAAAACCATGAGAAAAACGGCCTTTTTCCCGCGAGCTCCACCCGCCTTCCAAATTGATGCTTTCGACATGTCGAGAGCTGCAGTAGCTGGTTCCAAATCACTTCTGTTACAGAGCCGGGGTATTGGCTCTTCTCTCGGGAACGTTAACTCAGCCCTCGACGCCGGAGATTGGGCTTGATGTGCCGCAGCCCTGCCAGACAATCATGGAGTTCCAAGTTCAAATCCGTCTCCTAGTTGGCATTTTTTTTTTTATGTGTGTGTGTGTGTGTGGTGTGTATGTGTGCGTGTGTGTGTGTGGTGTGTGTGTATGTGTGTGTGTGCCTGTGCGCGTATGTGTGGGTGTGTGTGTGTGCCAGAGGCCTACAGCTCTTTTCCTGTGATTACCCTGATTTTCACAGGCTCAGCTTCTCTCAGCTGTTCTGGCTAGACGGACAGACGGACAGAGCGTTTCTGGGGGGGGGGATCGGCCAGACCAGAGCCAGAGGGGCACACACTACCACACGTGATTGGTTTGGCGTGGGTTCAAGCACATGTGATTGGTCTGGCCTGAGCTCAGACGCCATTCCGTGTCCTCGGCGGGGCAGGAAGCACGGGAGTGGACAAAGGAGGCCATTGCATACGGGGAAACTGTGGGCGGGTTTCCTGGGCTGATGCTGCAGATAATGTTGACTGTGTGCCCAGACAGAGAGGGCCACAGAGGGAGGCAGGGACGCAGGGAGCGGGGGATTTAGGCATGGTGGTGGGTGGGGGTCATACCCCTCTGAGGAACCCATGACGCACAGGCAGACACTGATGATAAACGTCAGAGAGAGAGAGAGAGAGAAAGAGAGAGAGAGAGAGAGAGAGAAAGAGGAGGGAGAGAGAGAGAGAGAGAGAGAGAGAGAGAGAGAGAGAGAGAGAGATTCAAACAGCCGACGATGGCCCTGTCTCACCCGACCAGAAAATCACCAACTGTCAGATTAGCTCTATGTCGTCAAGCATAAATGGCAAAGAGATTCAGCTTTTAAGAACCATTCTGCTACACTAAGTACTTCATTTTTACTGCCACTTAATGTATCACACTTCGAAATAATCCACCTTATAGCAATTACCGTGACGGTGATTAAATGGTGATTGAAAGACGTAATTCAAACGTGAACTTAGAAAAAATATTCTCTGTTGATTTTATACACGCTCCCTTTTATTAGCCTACCGTATTTATATTCATGCGGCTATAACCAGTAATTAACCAAAAGGAATTGCATTTGATATTTTCTAAGAGGATTTTCTCCTCATCTGTGACTAAGTGGCTCCAGAAGGCCGGGCCTTGGTGATTCATTTAGCTGTAGACTATGTGCATGCAAATCAATGGTCACGACCCATTATGGTACTTTATCCCATTTGAAATATGTGAGATTTCAAAATGACATTAGGAAACCTGGTAATAACAAACACATTTTTAAATGACTTGCAACTGGAAAACGCTTACTGGAGTGGATGTTGTGTCAGCAAAATGTTATCGAATTCCCATGCAGGTTACGGAGCAAAATGAAACAAAAACAAAGAAGGGTTTAATCTAATTATGTGTACATGCCACAAACCATTTCGTGATTAACTTGTTTTCATGTCAAGGTGTACAGAACAGTGCTCGGCAACAGTGACACGAATCACTGTCAATATCTGTTAGTGCCCTGGATCATGAGCAGAAACAAAGACTAAAACAATCCTTAAAGGTATTTACTGCAAAACTGCTGAGGATGGTTTACATTTGCGTGCGGAAGGAGTAAACAAAACGTAATTACATCGGCGGTTAGCTGACTTCGCCAAATTACTTCCCCAGAACCTCTCTAGCCACTAAACATCTCACAGGCCCTCCGCCTCAGGAGCCTGGAAGCCAAATAACCCTTAACTTTATTTCCTTCTCTACATGGACCCGACCATGTGAATGCGTTCAGGGCTTTAAAGAAGGAGGGCACTCCGGGGACACTCAAACTTGAATCAAACCAGTGCCTCTGACCAAACGAATGCTTTGGCTGCTTGAAACCAAACAGGCCTTTTAACTAGCGACGTCGCTGAAAAAGGCAGCCGGAGTAAAGTGGCCTGAGGGGGGGGAGATTACCGCTCGGTGACTGGAGCTGTCTGGGGTCTTAGGACGTCATAAAAGAAAAGGAGGTGGGCTCAGGCTCAATGCCGATTGGGTGTTGGGTGCATGACAAGACGGAGCGAACGTTAACGGCTTCCTTGATTGGATAAAGCCAAATACAAGGCCTCACAAATAGCCTGGAACACAACAAAGTACAGTCGGCTCACGTTGGCCACCTCGGTAGACACGCGCACATTTCAGAACTCAAGAGAATCACTTCTAAAAACCAAAACGACAGCGGTTGTAGCCAGTGAACTTGACGAACACGTCAACCGCCCCGCTGTTAACCGCTCCTGTGAGGCTGAATGAGACAAGTAGCAGCTATCATGCTTTTTCTCACACGTTAAAACGAAGGTAGGCAGAATTCGGGGGACTTTATGAGGGTTGGAAAAATGCAATAAAAGTTGGTCCAGTGAATGCACCCATCTGCTGGGCCCTAGGAGACTTCCTGTAAACAAGTCTCGCAGAGAACAAAACCTCTCACACTCATTGCTCCTCGATAATTACCCTTTCATCTTTATTTTCTTCTTCTTCTTCTTCTTTTCGCACGCCTAGAGTACTCTCTCTTTTCCTACCCCTCCCTGAACTCTGTCCACGTTCATTCTTACTCACTCACTCTCTCACTCTCTCTCTCTCTCTCTCTCTCTCTCTCTCTCTCCCTCCCTCTCCCTCTCTCTCACTCTCTCTCTCTCTCTCTCTCACTCTCTCTCTCTCCCTTGCTATTTTCCCCCCTAACATACCTCTAAATTGCTTACTGGAAAATGTTTAAAAAGAGTCTTTGGAAGCAAGTATTACCAGGATGTTAAGAGTGAAAAATATACTTGCTTTGGGTTAGATAGTGTTTACATTAGTGGAGGCTGGTGGAGGTAGAAATCGGAGGACGGGCTCATTGTAATGCATGGAACGGAATGAGGAATGGTATCAACGCGTGTTTGATATCATTTCTTATTCTGTTCCATGCATTATAATGAGCCCGTCCTCCGATTTCTACCTCCACCAGCCTCCCCTGGTTTACATTATTCTCAATAATGGATGTAATGTTTCATAATTAGTCGTTTTCATTTGGTTGATAAATCATTTGATTATTCGTAAATGTTTTTATCCTTCAAATATAAATATATAAGATAAAGATTTATGCTTTAGTATTTCAACTTGACACAAAAGCTAGGCTCATAAAATAATGATTAGTCTATGTTCCACCTGCCACCTACACACACAGGCTCATAAATTCAGCACAACAATTAACAACAATTAACTTTTCCATTATTTCATTCATAAAATTATTTTCTTTTTGTGCTGCACAGAATATAGTCAGTCTATATTTTAACTGTAATTATACAACAGTTTGATCAGAACAAGCATTGTGCTTTATTCCTTGATAAAGTAACAGCTATGACACATTTGTCCTGTTTACCATACATTACCAGCAGTAATATCCCGCGCAAATTGTGTTTATCACGTTACCTTTACAATGGAGTGATTGTTTTGAGAACTACAGTACCAGTCAAAAGTGTGGACACACCTTGCCAAGAGTGTGCAAAGCTGTCATCAAAGCAAAAGGTGGCTACTTTTAAGAATCTAAAATATAAAACATATTCTGGTTTGTTTAACACTTTTTTGTGTTCCTTCATAGTTTTGATGTCTTCAATATTAATCTACAATGTAGAAAATAATTGTAAAAAATACTTAAAGCACCGTGCTCTTGTCACAATTCTCTCTGCCTCGCGTCGGGCCTAAGCGCTTGTGTCCGCTTGGCCTGACAACGCCCCTCAGCCGTGACTTTATTCACGGTAAAAGCACGGCCTCTCGTGCCCTTTTGCTTCCGTCAGGTGTATTTCTTTGGCTGTGGCGTAGCTGTGGAGCATCGGTGAGATGCACCATGTTAAGCTGAAGAAGCCCAGAAGTGCTGCAGAAGCCAACTGGCCGGATAGCTGCACAGGGACCCTCTGTATGGATAGCTCTAATCACTGAGTGATGTCAGGTGGAAAAGACTGCCTGCTTCCTCTCCTCGAGCCAACACTCAGACCAGAGGAGAGAGAGAGAGAGAGAAGGGGGGGGAGACGGAGAGAGCGAGAGAGAGAGAGAGAGAGAGAGACGGAGAGAGAGAGAGAGACGGAGACAGAGAGAGAGAGTGAGAGAGAGCGGGAGAGCTAGACCAGCCACATAGCTTGCCTGGGTTTCACATTCGTTCTGGTTTCTTCTGGATTCTGTGCTACAGTTGTTTATTTCTAGTCTCCTAATTGATTCATATTGAACAGGAGCCAAATGAGCTCTGATCCAGGAAATGTTTACATTTATGTAAACACATATAATTCTGAGTCTGGCTATACTGTAATGTTAGATGCGGCCAGGAACGTCTGAATTAAAATCAATTTGGGGTCATAAATAAAAGGATTATGTTACACACAAACACTTCAGTGGAAAATGTATGCAGCCTCCTTGTATGCAACCATCTATAACTCTGTACTCCACTGAGAACGTTCGATAAACTGTTTCTTAATTTCTTAACTTTCGACCATTTGTTTGTCAAGGACGAATCAAGTCATTTGGCGACTTCAACAAAATAAAGCGTACTGTATATAAATGTCTGCAGGGAAAATTAGTCGTGCGTGCATTTTCTTGCAGATATCATTTCAATTTAGCCCGCAATGCGTTTCAACATCATGTGGCTCTTGGAACTTCCAGGCCATTGTCAAATAGAAAATAAACAAATGGTGCTGTCTTATCCTGCATAAACAGCCGTCAAACATACTGTAATTCCATTATAAAATATGAATAAGCAACTGGTAGAATGGCTGAATAAAACGATAACGTGGCTCATACATAAACAATGGGGCCGTAGGCCTCAATTTTTACGATCTTTGGCGGTTTGTATTTTTCCTGTTGATATTTTAGACTTAAACATAACAAAAGATTTTTGTTTTCATCCAATATAAATTGAGACCTACATTTTGCACAAAACAAAACAAAAGGTCCACAGTCTTTCTGTCTTGATTTTGCAGCAACATTTTTAATCTTCAATATAATATGTTCGCATTGTCTCCCTCCTTAGGCCGAAGCATATGGAATACGCATGTATTTCGGGAAGCTATACAGCTCAATGACTTTATATAGTATAAGCCTTTGCCAGGCATATATATATATATATATATTATTATTTATTTTTTTAAAGTTGCAACGTTAAAAATATACAAAAAGTACAGAAAATGTTTTTTCATTCATTCCCATCGTGGATATGCTGTAGGGCCACAGGTGGGAACCAAAAGTGCATTACACATGCTGGACACACAAATCACTTTCCAAAACCTAGTCGAAGCTATAACATTAAATATCAAATCACAACTTCACTGCATAACACATCTTCAAATTACTGTATGCATCTCCTAGATCCCGCTCAAACAATTTCACATTACATTTCAACCAATTTCGAACAAAAATGTTTTAACAGATTGAGTAAAAAAAAAACTCTCTCTTACTCACACAAAAGTACCGTCGACTTTCATTCGAGATTCGAGTTTTGAGGCCCCAATGTCTTTACAAGCCAACAGTGAGGTGATCCCAGTACCGCAGAACACACAAAGACCAGAGGGAGAGAAGGAGAGTAGAAAGTGGATCAACAACTACATGTTGCTCCTTAGATCTTCTTCTCAACTCCGCCACGCTCAACGTGTGCTCAACATCCAAACTAGTATTGCTCCTCCTCTCCCCCTGGCCTCCCCAGTCAGCTAGTCAGGGAACTGAGTCGGAGGCAGAGAGAGAGAGAGGGGGCTCTGCCTCATTCACAGAAGTTAGACTTTGAAAACCACACCCAGAACTCAGGGCTGCGGCGGTGCGCAGAGGACGTTTTCGTCGTTTTCCTTAAATAACACCAGAGAGAGAGAGAGAGAGGGAGGGAGGGAGGGAGGGAGAGAGAGAGAGAGAGAGAGAGACAGAGAGAGAGAGAGAGAGAGAGAGAGAGAGGGAGGAAACTGCTGTTTTCTACTCGCCTTGAACCCTCAAATAACCAAGCAGTAGGTCATGTTTTTGAAATGAAAACGGTGACAGCGTAGTAGGATAGTGGTAATTTCAGGATGTTTATTTTGATTTAGTCAAGGCTCTATTTTTGAAGATTTAGTAGGTGGAAGGTGGGCCCTGGATTTAAACACTGGTTTAAAGAGATACTGTGTGTGTGTGTGTTTGTGTGTGTGCATGCACGCGTACGTGTGTGTGTGTGTGTGTGTGTGTATGTATATATGCGTACTATGTTTGTGTGTGTGTGTGTGTATGTGAAAGTGCGCGCGCGTGTGTGTGTTTGTGTGTGTGTGTGTGTGTATACATTCATATGAGTAGGCACAAAGGCTTAAAATTGAGAGCTCCCTATATCCCCTGGTGATGACAAACAGCTGTACCTCTTTCCTATTTGGGTGGTCATGGCGGACCCCGTTCAACCCGTCCTCATACAGCACACATGCTTCTCCGCAGGCGAAGGAAACACACTATTTACCGCAATATTTGTTGTGTTTGAAATGTCGCTTGATCTCATTCCCTATGAGAGTATCCGTCGTCTTTCGCTTCTTATCTGTAATTGTGTGTAACTCCACCATGTCAGACGAGCGGTTTGTAGTTTACAAACAAGTATTTCCTTTTTTGTTTTTAGTTTTACATTTTTGGGAGTCATACTGTTGCACTAAAGTGGACATGAACTGAAGGAAACACGTGTGTGTGTGTGTGTGTGTGTGTACGCACACGTGCGTGCATGTGTGTGTGAAGAGGGTCAAGTATCCCTGCTCACATTTCAAAATGGACGATCTTTCTCTTATTTGGGGGTCTGTTCTATAATAGCATTCACATGGGTAAGGCGACATCCATTCAACACGTCCATTTCCCCCCCCAGGACTGATCCTTCACTAACGACTGGCGATGCTAATAGAAGAGTCCCTGGACTGTCACGTGACAACCTCTCCCCTGTTCCTTTGTTTGTCCATTCGTTTCTATGTACAGCCTCATGTTATGTTGCTAGGGAACATTGTTTGCGGTATCAAATCAATCAGATTAGCATTAATATTCCCCCCCCACCCCCCCCCCCCCCCCGGTGATTCATATTCATTGACATATCCCTCTTCCTATAGACCAAAGGAAACCTGACGTGTACAACTCAGTTATCGAGATTCTCTTTAAAAAAAAAAACACACAAAAAAACCCAACTCTCACTTTAAGCCTGTTGTCAAGTTGAGAAGTCGTTTCTGAAAAGGCGTTCATGACACTGGGTGAAAAAAAAGTATATGTTTAGGAACATATACAATGGTAATCCTATTTGCTTTTCAGAATATCTGGGTATTGAACTAAAATAATGTTAAACAACTGACAGTCCTTTTGTGTTGTGAATGTCAAGGCTGTCTGACAAAGGAGGGTTCTAGAAACAAACTATAAAACAGTGTTATTTGAACTGGCACGTTGCCCGGACGACATGTGAAAACAAAGGCGGTCTGCACACTCCCTATCTGTGACTGGAGACAGCCAGACAGCCAGACCCACACACACACACACACGCACGCACACACACACACCCACACACATGCACGCACACACACACACATGCACGCACACTTTCACCTGTATCTCACTGCAGAGGAAGTTATGTGAACTGTGTGTGTGTACGCTTGTGTGTGTGTGTGTGTGTGTGTGTGTGTGTGTGTGTGTATATATGAGTCATCCTGGAGACCCCACCCTGTGTAGGCGAGGATTTGGCCACTGACAGTTAGCCTGTCCTAGGAAGAACTGTTCACACACACACACAACTGTGCTCTTTGTTCTAATGTCATTCTGAAAAAGAGAAAAGAGAAACCATATTTTTCTGTGGCCATGATGGCCTCTAATTCACACCACTGATAGTATCTGGCAGGATATCAATGCCTTAATGTGCAGAAATAAACAAGGAACACACACACACACACACACACACACACACACACACACACACACACACACACACCACTTTTGATCTCGCTGGTTTTAGCTGTTTAGCCTGACTGAGAACAGGCCTACAGCCTGGATTCCTTCCCCAGGTTGCAGGATTTCTGTAATTGAAGCTCTGTCATGCATGTCATGCACCTTCATTGAACATTGTGTCCTGAGAAGTGTTTGCATGTTTGTCAATATATCACGAATTTGTTCGTGATAGGGTTAGGGTTAGGGTTAAGATTAGGGTTAGGGGTTAGGGTTAGGGTTAGGGGTTAGGGTTAGGGTTAAGATTAGGGTTAGGGTTAAGATTAGGGTTAGGGGTTAGGGTTAGGGTTAGGGGTTAGGGTTAGGGGTTAGGGTTAGGGTTAAGATTAGGGTTAGGGTTAAGGTTAGGGGTTAGGGTTAGGGTTAGGTTAGGGTTAGGGTTAGGGTTAGAGTTAGGGTTAGGGGTTAGGGTCGAGTTGTAGTTTTAGTCTCTTCTCTCCTCCTCTCCTCTCTTCTCTGTCTTTTTCTCTCCGTTTCTCTCCTCTTCTGCTCTCACACCTCCTGTGTGTGGATTATGTCATGACTGTGTTATTAACGTGTTATTACTACTGTTTTTAGTAACAACAGGACACCGTAGGAACATGCTACATTAATCACACCGCAGCGCTGCTCGCCACTCAGCTACTGTGTCAGACGCCGTGGTAATCCTACGTGGGGGCCCACCGTTGCCATGGCGGCACAGCCACATCTGGTTTTCGCCAAAAAAACGATTTCCAATGTGTCACTTTAGAGACCCTACCGCTTGTGAAATGAAATCATGACCAATAAAAAAAAAAAAAAAAAAGAAAAGAAAAACAGAAATAACCCCCCCCCCCCCCCCCCGACCCAAAGCCTTAGTTGGTGGGTTCTGGGGTTCTGGCTGCCACCCCGTTGTTCTCTGTTCCACTTAATGTTTTCGGCGTTCCCGGCGTTCCCGATCGATCCTGTTCCCAATTAAGGATTCATTCTGCGCCCGCTCCTCGACGACGACGTGGCTTTGAAGTCTCGAACTAAAGCGGGTAACTTAAGACCGGAGTCGCGGGCGGGCAGATCAAGAGAGAGAGCGGTCACGTGGGCCTCCTAATTTCCTTTTAATGGGTAACATTAGGCCGCTCTGATGGAGCACGCCAACGGCAAAGCCTGCAAGCCAGCATCAGATATATTCAGTTTGGAATCGGGCCCTTATACCCCCCCCCCCCCCCCCCCAACACACACACACACACCCCCACCACCACCACCACCACCACCACCCACCCCCACCCCCGAGTCCACGTCCCCCGTCTCCACTTTAAGTCTAGCCACTAGGTGACATTCCGTAAGTATCCATCTGTGATTAATCTAGTCGGATTAATTAAGGGCTCTTTGGCATTCAGCTCTGCTTTACAATCAGGAGATGATTGACAGGTCCGTGTGTGGACTGCATAAGGCCGTGTACTGTCTGTATGGCTGTGTGAATGCTTATACCATAATCTCATCGCAACCCCCGCCGGCTCATACGTTCACAGTCAATACACATCATTTAAAAAGCCATACGCAAAATCACTTTGCTTTGGTTTCCTTGTCTGCACATTAAAGTTTACTATATGTGATGGTATGTGAATTGTAGGTCGAAGGTCAGATGTAAAAATCCGACATGAAGGCTGACAGCAATATGGAAACACTTAAACGGGGGCTTGTGTGCTGTAGCAGGAGGACTGTAGGCCGCGCCGCCGCTCTCCACAGAGACCTGCTCGCTCTCATTTGTTTTGTAATGAGGTCCAATTATTTTTGTCATCAAAAGAGCCGTAACACTCTGTATCCATTGTGAGTTCTTGTCAGTTGTAATCCCAGTGAAATATTCCTTGAAACACGTCGCGTCAAATGTTCTGTTTGTTCTGTGGACCAAGTTCAAGGACTCTGTTACAATGTTTTGTCGCTGGGTTTGTCTGGGTAGTAAACAAATGTGTTTACGATAAATACCCGTTTTAGTGTTTATTTCATTCATAACAGAGACAGTTAACAGATGCTCTCAAACACATAGGGGAAAAAAAAGGCATTCGTTTAAAGGTTTGAGTCATTTATACAAATTGTGTAGTATCAATACCAGTACCAGTACACAATACTACATGTTCTACCTCACAAAACCTGCTGCTGGATTGGACCAGGTCTCTTAAAAAAAAAAAAAAAAAAAGATGTTATCTCAATGAGGCTAACCTGGAAACCTAACCTTTACAAAATAAAGGTTAAACAATTACATGAGAAACAAGGGCAGAAACCTCCAAGAGAACGAACTGTCTCTCTCTACAAGTTCCAAGAATAGGAGCTATAAATAATCTCTGATTTGTGCCAGCCACACCTGAACACTACCCTGACTTACTCACCCCATTGTAGGATGGGATTAACACAGTTAATAGTCGAATGAAGATGGGATTAACACAGTTAATAGTCGAATGAAGAATGTGAGGGAATTATGCCATAAACATTTTTCACAGGAGGGCACATGCCAAAATTGAAAAGACCTATCTGAACAAGTAACAGCATGGGTCATCGACAGTAACCTACCCCCCGTTTACCCTACGACTCCAGGGACATGGTGGTGGTGGTGTGTGTTTGTCGGTGACCTCATCTTCAGTACCATTCAAAGGTTTAGACACACCTTCTCATTCAATGGTTTGTCTTTATTTTATTTTTTTAATTATTTTCTACATTGTAGATTAATATTGAAGACATCAAAACTATGAAGGAACACACATGGAATTATGTAGTAAACAAAAAAAGTGTTAAACAAACCAGAATATGTTTTATATTTTAGATTCTTCAAAGTAGCCACCTTTTGCTTTGATGACAGCTTTGCACACTCTTGGCCAGGTGTGTCCACACTTTTGACTGGTACTGTATGTCAGGTCTAACATTTGAGAAGGTGGGTCTAATTATTGGAGAATATTTCAGGTTATTTTTGCACAATACTGAGTCTGTACTAGTTTTGAATGAATTCTTATTAGAAATGCAAGCAATCAACATGTCAATGTCTGGTTGCAAATGTGAATACATACGTGGGTGTAATTACTGTTGAATATTTATCTTTTTTATTTTTTTTGCATAATAGCTATACTACTGTTGAATAATTGAATAATTGATATATTGATTGAATAATTGATATAAAGAAATGTAGAAATATATAGAAATATATAGAAATGCAAGACACATTCCAGTTTCAGGGGATTATATGGCTAAAAATCAAAATGTTGTTACTTTTCAGATGGACTCCAGTAAAACAAGAAAAAAATATAGAAATTATAAACACAGAAACACAGAAAGATATTTACCCTCTGCCCTCCCGCAGGTTGTATTAGCTCCCAGTGGTTGAAAACATAGCAGATGAACAGTTTTGTTAACAACTAATCTCTCTCACACCGGACTAGCCTGGGGACAAGGTCGGCTGGGACCAGGGTGTGATACACTATCTGTTGTTATTATTATCAAAGGTGTTACTGATGTTTTAGATGTTTTTAATGTCTAATGTATTATGTGCCACTGTGAAGCTAAATCCTCTTCGCTTCTCTTCTCTTCTATTGTAATTTATTCTATTTTATTTTACTCTATTCTATTCTATTAAGTTCTATTCTATTCTATTCTATTCTGTTCTATTGTAATCTATTCTATTTTATTTTACTCTATTCTATTCTATTAAGTTCTATTCTATTCTATTCTGTTCTATTGTAATCTATTCTATTTTATTTTACTCTATTCTATTCTATTCAGTTAGATTCTATTTTATTCTGTTCTATTCTTTTCTGTTCTGTTCTGTTCTGTTCTATTATAATCTATTCTATTTTATTTTACTCTATTCTATTCTGTTCTACTCTATTCTATTCTGCTGTCATAACATGCTGTCTTCATTATCATCAGATAGTCCCTATGAGGTAACTACACTACGTCCTTTAATTATGTGGAATGATGAACGGATTATTTTCAGAACAAGTATGAAGATGAATCGCTTTCCTCTACGTAACTAATAACAGATGACATAACCAGACATGGCAGCTGTCAGCCCTGACTCTCTCTGCCTAAGTGCCCATATCTTCCAGATTGCCTCCCAGATTCGCTCCCCTTGAAAATGGATTTCACTGAGAAGAAAGGCTCCACTTAATAAAGGACCTGATACTGTTTGGTAGGGATCTGTATATAACTTGTTTTGTGACCCAATCTGTTAATCTGTCGTTCATGTCAAGCATGGCTGTGTGATGTTGACGGCTTTTAAACCAGCGCTCGATGAGTGATACAGAATTCTGTTAGCGGCAGATCAAGTGAACTGGATTGAACTGAGTTATACCACGCCTTTTGAGGACAATGTTTTTCTAGTTTCGTTTTGGAATAATACATCATTATAATTAGTCTTTCCCCACTGCCCTGGCCGTTTGTGGACAATATTGATATTTCTGCTCCAGTGAAAAGCAATTTATATAAATTAATTTATTCTCTGTTATGTAAGCCAATTTCCTGCAAAGCAATAACCATGGAGACGTTTCATCAGTTATATTAGGTAGAGTTTATTATATTAGTTATATTAGCTATATAATAGAACCAGCAGATTGGATATCTTACTCACATTTATATTTTCACCGTCTTCATCATTAACATTCAAATCATATGCTGATTATGTCGACACAATGTCACACTTAAGGCATACAGGGTTACCTTGATAATATTGTCATGTATGGACCTTCATTCTCACGTACAGAACCAGTCAAAAGTTTGGACACACCTTGCCAAGAGTGTGCAAAGCTGTCATCAAAGCAAAAAGGTGGCTACTTTGAAGAATCTAAAATATAAAACATATTCTGGTTTGTTTAACACTTTCTTGTTTACTACATAATTCCATATGTGTTCCTTCATAGTTTTGATGTCTTCAGTATTAATCTACAATGTAGAAAATAATTTTTTTTAAAAAGAAAGAAAGAAAAACCATTGAATGAGAAGGTGTGCTGTGCTCTGACACATTAATAAGAAATACAATCAATAAAAAAACAAATCAACTTTCTTTTTTTTTTTTACCAAAGGACACATCAATGTGTCTGCTTTCAATGTACTGGTTACCGCGCCACTGCCATTGTTTATCTAGAGAGTGGGTCTGCTTTTGGCAGCCTTTGGTTAAACAACTGTTTGTGTTATTGGGAGAACATTAACCCAACCAACGCTGTGTGAAGAGG
>NC_139672.1:15310607-15365607 GCF_951799395.1 Argentina silus | reverse complement strand
ATATGTTTTATATTTTAGATTCTTCAGAGTTGCCACCTTTTTGCTTTGATGACATCTTATAGGTTAGGGGAAGTGATAGTTATCAGGGGAAGGTATTAGCAAACATTAGCAACAAGAATTAGCAGCAAAAAACCAAAAGCACTCTTGTCAAGTCGTCCCAAAGCAGACTGGAACTCGTGAAGATGGCTATGCGTTGGTTAAATGCCCTCCACCAACCCCCAACCCCCCAAAGCACTCCCCTTTTCTATCACCGTTTCGATAATTACGTCTTATGAACCCTTAAACTACTGCCGGACGGCAGAGTCCACGGGTCATATTTGTCTGAACTGCGTTCATTAGTTTTGCCTTTTAGTCAGAATGATCAATCACTCGGACTTCTGACAAGGGCTTTCTCACTTCTGTTTGACCAGCTGAATGACGGAGACCAGCTTAGGCAGCTGAAAGGATATGAATACATTATTATCTCAACAAAGCTGAACAAAGCAACGTTGTTTACATTCAAGTGATATGACATTGAGGGGTAATGTGACATTGGGTGGTAATGTGACATTGGGTATACTGACGCGCCTCCTTGTCCGTTCGTTCTTTTTTTGTGTAGTGATCATGATCACCACACACACACACACACACACACACACACACACACACACTCTCTCTCTCTCTCTCTCTCTCTCTCACACACACACACACACATACACATTCTGTCCTGTCTATGGCGATCATGGTGTCTCTGGCTCAGCTGGCAGTAAGCCTAGTGTTGAAGTAGAAACATCTGCTGTGCCGGAGTTTGTCTCTCTCTCTCTCTCTCTCCCTCTCTCTCTCTCTCTGTCTCTCTCTTTCTGTCTCTCCCTCTCTCTCTCTCTCGCTCTCTCCGACTGGCTCCTCTTCTCCCTAATGTCCCCTGGCTTTGGATATTATCTAATTAGGCACCAGCTTCCCATCTTTGTGATGAATACTGAACATGTTGCTTGAGAGAGAGTGTGTGTGTGTGTGTGTGTGTGTGTGTGTGTGTGTGTGTGTGTAGCATGGGTATATGGCTTATTTCCCTTCCGTTATGTCCTTGGCAGGAAAAAAATGGTAGCAAGGGAAACAGTGACAGGAAAATTACAAGTTTGTTACTAATCACTAAATCAATAAGGGCCATCGAACGCACCAACACGTAGTGGACATTCATCTTGTGAATAGATATCTTCTCTATATTGATATGTTTAGTATTTTTGCTAACATGAAAATTAGCAATGCTTCTTCCAAATGCGTCAGTGAAAATAGAGCGTGTTTTACTGTAAAGACCACCAGTGTTTATCACTCAGAGTACGATATCCTCACGAGACGCTGAATGTCTCCCCGAAAGCCTGAGCTGAATTAACAATACATTTCCTTCCTTCTCTTTCCCATTCATTCTCTTTCTCTTCCGAAGGCAGAAACGAGCATGTGGGTCGGTCCTGCTGGACCTCCGGGACCACCATGGCCGATCATCTGACCGCTTCAGTTTGTTGTTCCAGGCTCGTCTCTGGACCGTGTTCTGGTACCAAACGTACCCGCCCGTTCCCGCTCTCTCTCTGCCTCTCTCTCTCTCTGCTTCTCTCTCTCTCTCTCTCTCTGATTTCCAGCCCCAAACCAAACCGTTCCCTGGATTGAATGTTGGGTTTGTGTCTTCCCTCCTTCCCCCCTTGGCTCCTTGGCTCTGCTCCACCACCCTCCAACCCCTGGCCCCCTCCATGCCTCCCCCCCCCCCCCCCTCGCCCCCCTCCCTTCGTGAGTCATCCTGTGGTCGAACCGGGATGGAGAGAGGTTTCCGGAGCAGACGTTGACTGAGATGAGATGAGAAGTGGGTTAAGATATGAAGATGTGGCGCTTAAAGGTACAGACGCTCGGAGGTACAGATGATGGCTCTGACAGTGTCATTTATATATTTTTTATATTCTGAGAAATAACTTTCTTGGTCTGACTTCACCGTGAGCTCCCAGCAAGGACGATAGGATTGGGTTGAACTTGGCTATCACCTTCTATCTTGTCAGTGAATGTGGAAAACATCCCACAGCTGGTTCTCATCAACAACACCTGGCTCACCCTTCACTAGTGTCCTGTTCTCTGTCTGAGAGGGTCTGAGTGGGGACGGTTAGTGTCTGAGTGGACCGGTATTAAATTCAAAATAAATTATGAAGATATTCGTCAAACTCCGATATTTTCGTGGCAAAAGACGCGACGTTAACTGACTAAAAAGACGATAACGAAAGAAAAATTATTTGTTTAATTTTGTTGACTAAACAACGAGACGGGACGAAATTATCTCTGCAGTGGACTCTTCCAAAAACCCCTGTATCTCTTCCAAAACACAGTGGACTCTTCCAAAACACCAGTATCTGAGTGAACTTCCAAAGTACACTTGTCCCGGTGAGGCCCTGTGTAAAGCCCCTCTAGGGAGCCGTATCCACGGCAAAACTTGTGTCTGTGAGAAATCACCGTTATAATTATCGGGATCTCAATCATTACCACAGCTGCAGCGCTGAGGGGGGACCAACAAACAGCATTGGTCTGGGGCTAATTGATTGGCTAACAGAATGCCAGCTCTGAGAAGTTCCAGTCAACCGTTTTATCTTCGTCTTGAATGCAAAATGAACCACACCACTGGAGGCCTTTTGTGGTAGAAATCGGAGGACGGGGGGCTCGTTGTAACGCACGGAACGGAATGAGGAACGGTACCGAACACTCTCTAAACGCACGGAACGGAATGAGGAACGCTATCCGTTCGTCTGTTCCGTCCCACGCATTGCATTGAGCCCCGTCCTCCGATTCCTACCTCCACCGGCCTCCCCCCGTAACGGACCACTAAACAGCGTCCTGAGGGTGACGCTAGCCAGACACCGTCAGATCTCCTCCTCTCGTCAACCCTCGTTAGGAGGAGGTAGAGGAGAGGAGCACCAGACACCCGTCCAAATCGTATCCGCCCGTGCCTGCAACGCACACCCTTGATGTGGGTACATTGACTCTGACACGCACAGGCATTGTAACCCTTGAGATTGCCATTAAGAACAGAATGTATTTGTCTTTGCTGTCTGTTTTTTTTTTTTTCCCAATTAAAGTGAACAACAACAAAGGAATGGGAGACATTTATCGTCACGGTGATGAATCGACGACCGACTTCTTAGTCACCGGTTGGGCAACAAACTTAGAGGAACCTCAGCCTGGTGACACAGATTGGTCTTGTGTCTCACACTCTGCAACTCTGAAGTGCTGTGGACATATTTTGCGGTCGTTAGCGTAGCTGTGTCCTAACAGCCTGAGTCACCAGCAACAGCTCCCTGAACCGTTGGCTATCTCGTTAGCCTGAGAGCGGCTCGGAGGAGAGGAAAGTTGCAGTCAGAGCTCAATATTGGGCTTTGGCACTGAAGACTACCCTCTTATATGGAATGAATTATGGAGCCTAAGTAAGTGGGTTAGACCGGGCTGGGTGATTCACTAGCATGTGATCCCCAGTCCATTCAAACATATCACAAAGAGCCACATTGTCTGAATCTCTCACTACTATTTCTATAGTCAATATTTTTATTCTCTTTTATATGAAAAGTCCGTGAGGAATATCAAAGCCGGCAGGAATAAAAAAATAAATAAAAAATTGTCATGTTTTATTGGTCAAAACGTTGTATATTATTCAACTTCAATTTACTGCGCCTATAAATCTGTGTTTTACGAAGGTCTGCAAATGTGTCGTGATTTATGTAACAGAAGCACCGTTTTGTGTGACAATATTGTCAATAAAACAAATGAGGGACAAAAGGCAACAGTTGAAGCAGTGGCTTGAAAACACTGGTTTTTACCCTGCTTGTCCACACCCTTAATCCCTTCATTACATCTCTCCATCCATCTTTCGCTCTTTGTGGTCAGTACTGTGGAAAAGAGTGGGCCATGCCATATGAGCGTGTGCGTGTGTGTGTGTGTGTGTGTGTGTGTGTCTGTGAGTGTGTGTGCGTGTGTGTCTGTGAGTGTGTGTGTGTGTCTGTGAGTGTGTGTGCGTGTGTGTGTCTGTGAGTGTGTGTGCGTGCGTGCGTTCGTGCGTGCGTGTGTGTGTCTGTGAGTGTGTGCGTGCGTGTGTGTGTGTGTGTCTGTGAGTGTGTGTGCGTGTGTGTGTCTGTGAGTGTGTGTGTGTGCGTGTGTGTGTGCGTGCGTGCGTGCGTGCGTGTCTGTGTGTTTGCGTGCCAATCTCTTCCTGGAATATCCATCAGGAGGAGAGAACTCTGGTCCAGGGTGGCATTGTTTCATTGGCCTCGTTCCATTCTAGAATGTTCCTCCCTTCCTTCTGACCTTGGTCACTCCCCTCCACAGATCTAACAGCTCTCGATTGTGAAAGCAATATGGCGGCAGCATGGTTCAGCTGTGGCTTACACCCATCCAGACGTCTCAGATCTGTAAAACGGAGTGAATGGGAGCGGAAGGGACGGTATAGGTTGAGCACAGGCAGCGTCTCACAGGCAGCGTCTCACAGGCAGCGTCTCACAGGCAGCGTCTCACAGGCAGCGTCTCCTGTGTTGTGTTTACATGCTATGTTATTTAGTATTCCTCCACAGGAAGAGCTGCAGCAGAAAGACGTCGTTGCAGCGTTCCAGTTCAAAGCGAGGGAATAACATCCTGTCAAAATGACTCATTGATGACATCAATGATTTCAGTGCTTTTTGTCCGATACAAAGATATCTCAGGATGTTGTGACTCCAAACGGGGGCAGTGGAAAGTGCCACATTGGCCTGGGGATCGAGTGGATTGAGTACGTCTAGAGGTGGGCACAAAGAAACCAATTCCACATTTCTTCTTGCGCAGCTGGAACACAAATAATTTGTCTTTCAAAAAGCCGTGAAAAAACCATTTCACAGACCTGTGTCCATACTCTATAATTTGACTTGGCTGGGGCCTTTATGAAAGCACGGTGTTGATGTTGTTGTTTTTGAACGTCAAAAACGTTTTGAAGTGTTATCTTAGTGTGTCGCATCCCAACAGAGATTGAAATTAGACCAACATGGAGCTCAGCGAACTCCTGCAGTTTTCTGAGGTGGTGGTGGTGGTGGGGGGGGGGGGGGTCTCCAGAAGAAAGAGCACTGATCTGCTGGCATCATTAAAGATTCAACTGGCTGACATCAATATGCTGCTTCTATTAAAATGTTCACACTGTGTGGCAGGTGTAAGTCATGCATAATGGTTCTAATGGAACAGCTGTGGAGGACTGTGACACTCGCTTGTCTGCATTACAAAGAACATTTACTGAGGGACCCACACACACACACACACACACACACACACACACACACACCGGCTGACTTTTCTTCCTCAGAGACGTCCTTTTCGACCCTTTTCTGTGTTCCAAGCTGGCCTGTAGCGCTTTCAACTGTCAACGGCTGTTCATCATCAGAGGTGGCTGACACACACGCGTGTTTGATACCATTCCTCGTTCTGTTCCACGCCGTCCTCCGATTCCTACCTCCACCGGGCCTCCCCTGGTGCCGAAACACAACCCTGCTGTATTATTATTATTTTTTCTTTTAATTTCCATCCAAAACAGTGTGAGGTCTTAAAGCAGTGTGAGGTCTTAAATTAAATCAGTTGAGTGGCTTCTAATATATCTCTGCAGACATGAATGTTACACTCAGAGCATAATAACCCCAGTAAAGGAGGCGGTAGCTTGTGTTTCCACTTAAAGGCTGTTGTCTTCCACATCGAGCAGGAAAGGCTGGGGCGTGAGAGAGAAGATTCTGCGTGACAGAATGTGAGTGTGTCTGTGTGTGTGTATGCGCCCGTGTTTGTGTGTGCATGCGTGAGAGAGAAGATACTAGATATTGCATGACAGAGAGAGAGTGTGTGTGTGTGTGTGTGTGTGTGTATAGGCACTTGCATGCGGGTGTGTTTGTGTGTGAATGTGTTTGTGTGTGAATGCATGTGTGTGCGTGCGTGTGTGTGTGTGTGTGTGTGTGTGTGTGTGTGTGTGTGAACACGTGTGTGTGTGTGTGCGTGCCCTCGTGTGTGAGAGTGAGAACTGGTTGAGTGACTGACTGGGGTTGAGGGTGTAACCCTGGTGACTCAGACACCAGCTATGTTCCCGACTGGAAGGTGAATGACTCACGGGCGCACCAAAGGCTGCTGGGATATTCCTCAGCCAACGGACACGCTCTCCCGCCTCGCCACCTCCGTCTGTCTGCCTTCTACCGTCAGAGAACTCCAAAACACCAATTAAATAAAACAAGTGTGTCTGTTGCCTCTGGTAGAGTATTTCATGAGACATTTGAAATGGGACAGCAACGCGGTGTCTGAGAGAGAGAGAGAGAGAGAGAGAGAGGGAGAGAGAGAGAGAGGGAGAGAGGGAGGGAGAGAAAGACAGAGAGAGAGAGAGGGAGGGAGAGAAAGAGAGAGAGAGAGAGAGAGGGAGGGAGGGAGAGAGAGGGAGAGAAAGAGAGAGAGAGAGAGAGAGAGAGCGGGCAGGCGAGCGAGAGAGAGAAGAGAGGAGTCCTCTTCCATGAGTACACAGATTTGAACCAGGACGTACACTTCAACATGGAGCTCATAATGAGGCCCTTGTTGAGTGTGCCACAATGCCCCTATGAGTCACACAGGAAGACCCAGACAAAGAGGAATGGTCTGGCCTCTCTTGCCCTCCACTACCACACACGCACGCACGCAGGCACACACACACACACACACGTACACACACACGCACGTACGCACACACACATGCACGTACGCACACACACACACACGCACACACACCCTCCACCCCGGTGTTCCATCATGATGCCTGTTTGTTATTGGCCAATAGAAAAGGACTAAAATAAGGGGTGACGCTCTCGCTGAGTGGCAAAGAAAGAGAGAGAGAGAGAGAGGGCGGGAGAGACAGACGGATGGACAGACGGACAAAGGGAGAGAGAGAGATCAAGAGCGAGATCAGGAGAGTTGTGGAAGATAAAAGAGAGAGAGAGAGACAGAGAGAGAGAGAGAGACAGATAGAGAGACAGATAGAGGGAGACAGATAGAGAGAGACAGATAGAGATAGAGAGAGACAGATAGAGAGAGAGAGACAGATAGAGAGAGAGAGAGACAGATAGAGAGAGAGAGAGACAGATAGAGAGAGAGAGACAAAGGTTCTCCAAAGGCAGTGGTTGGGAGGTAACTGATACCCGTGCTGTTGCCGAGGTCGCTCCAGGTCTCTGCGTGCTGTTAAATACTAAACAGGGGGAGGAATGTCACGGGTGACAATGTTTTGAAAGAAAGCACGACTCATTTAAGTCTCTCTAACAGGAAGTAAAAACCACGTTCTCATAACCGCGTCGTCATTTGCATGCTCTCTGTGTGTGTGTGTGTGTGTGTGTGTGTGTGTGTGTGTGTGTGTCTTTTCAAGTCATTCAATTAAATGTGAGCTGCTCACACACCTCAAAAAGAGAGACTACCTCTCCCGTCTTTAGCAGTAATTAGGCCTAAGTGGCAGGCTTGAGTAAACCAGGCTTATGTTGCCTTAAAGTGTATGGCGCGCCTGTCTCTTAAAGGGCATGGCGCGCCTGTCTCAGTACAGCAATTACAGTAAGACTTCCTAAGTCTTCCTCCTACACTCTGGGTGGAACACTACACAAAACACACAGAACACACATGCACGCGCACACACACACACACAAAGTACACGCATGCATGCACGCACGCACACACACACACACACACACACACTCTCCTACACAGGGTGCTGAACATGTAATCCATGCTGTGAAATGATAATGAATGACTCCACGGGAAACAGACTTGGGCTAAAGGCTCTAATCTTGTTTAATTTCTGTCCTCCTATTGAAAAGAAGATCATAATTAGCATCAACATGGAATGAATGAATCAGCCCATCATGCTATTAGGATTAATAACCTCTTGACTTAATATGCCGTGGCTGGGTATTCACTCCAACACAAGGCCTGAAATTGTATTTTTTTTTGTAAATTATCACATATTCCAGATGCTATTGCGGTGTATTTTCTGTGTCTACTATACTGTAATGTTACCTTTTCTTTTTTATATATAATAGAAGAGGTAGTATATCTGCAAGTCTATATTATGTTTCAATGTAGTTCGTCAATGCCAAACTCACGCCGGAATGTTTTTTAACGACTTCCAACTGAACAACAGAAAAAATAACCCCACTCTGGGTTTCACGCTAAACTGGTTCCATTCATTCAAATGAGCCGTAACTGTTTTGACAGGAAAAGCCTTTTTTTAGCTTGGCCCAGTCTTCGTAGATTATTGTTATTTCTATGTGATTGGCCTGCGTTTCAACATGGCGGCTTGCTGCTTGTTTAATTACCTCATGCGCTGAAATGACCTCATGACACGGTAACATGGCCGTCAAAACCTGCTGTCGTCGTCGTCGACGACGTCGTCACCCCCCCCCCCCCCCCCCCCGACCCCCACTAACATTTGCATTTGTACTCTCAGCATTTTATTTCTGAAAGGAATATGCAACATGTGCAAATGATACAATTGTATGAATACTGTGTGAGTTGTGAATTGTAACTTTGAGTTATAACGTCTTGTGACGTTTAACTTATTAACAAAATACTCAAATAATTTCCATAATTATTGCACATTTATTCGGTTCTTATTGCACACTTCTATTTTTATTTGTTGTGTTTGTTTGTTTATAATTTGTTGTGTGTCTGTGGCGGAAAATAAAAATAATTATTAAAGAGTTAAAAGGTAATACATCCCAAATGTGCTGTTGTTGCTCTGCTGAATTAGCCTTTTGTGTAACTGGTTGAATTCTAATCTGCTTTATTCTTTTAAAAAGTAATTGTTAGTAATTGTTGTACACAAGAATGACGTTCTTATTCAATTGATTTAATGATAAAATGGGTTGAAATTAATAATATGAGGATTAGTTATGCTGCACGCAAAGCCAATTACTGCATCTTATTTATGTTTTCAAAATCACAGACACAATGACATCACAGTGGGCCACATACGAAATCGGCTTCCTGTCAAATCTGATATTGTTTGTCAAGACATACGACGGCATTACCAGAGAGTCTATGTTCTAGGGCTGCAAAAAATACAATTATCACTGCCATCTTTACAATACATTAAACGAAAAATCTATTCACTTGCGTAAGAGATATTAAATTGGCATTTCAATCTCTCTCTCTCTCGACGCTCCACAACTCTTACTGAGCCGCTGACAGATTAAACCAATATACCAGGGAGGATAACAAATACAATGTTGTGGTCGGAGATATGTGGAAGTAATAAATTAAACCTTTGTGTCGAAAAATGTTCTGCATACAAATTGAGATTATGTGGTATATAATAAACCAAAAACCCCATGACATGCAACGATAACATCTTGGATCACAACCAAATGTTACCAAATATTGAATTACCTCATTTCCTGGATCTAAAGAACCTTACTCTGCGTTTCAGAAAACGTTGTTGCCACGGAGCAATGGTTGCTGGGAATTTTACCCCCATAAAACACAAAAAAACACAAAAACATTCAACATGTGTTCACTATTTCGTTGCTTTTCTTTTTTTTTTTCTACGTTTAGGCACCACAATCTCAGAGGGTTGTGCTGTACTACACTCGAGAAATGAGAAGCATATCAAACTATCAGGATTAAAATGAAGACCAGAGGTTCTAATACTGAACGTTAATTAGAGGGTTTGTCTCAATCAAACTCAACAGCGATTTTCTTCAGGCCACTCTTGAATGATTTAGTCACATTGAACTCATTTTACGATAAATGAAACAAATTTTTCTCAAACTAATTACACACGACATCATTTTCACTCGGTTTGTCTCAGGGTTGACTTGCCCCTACAGTTGTTACTACCGACAGTAATTTCTTTGCCCATTATCAAAGAAGCTATAAAACTCTCATATATCATCCTTTGTTCGCAGTACATTAGTATGTCCTGAAAGGTGGAGCCACTCGATACAGACACGCAAGTCAACTTCATTGTTGGGTTGTAAATAAGAGCCATGTATCAAGTTGACACTGAGCTGTCTTTGAAGGAGGGCAGATAGACACCTCCCTTCTGAATTACACCATAGACGTTCCACTTTCTCTCTCTCACGCTCTCTCTCTCTCTCTCTATCGCTCTCTCTCTCTCTCTCTCTCTCTCTATCGCTCTCTCTCTCTCTCTCTCTCTCTCTGTCTGTGACATGAAAGAACAAGGTAGGGAGAGTGTGAGTGAGAGGAGTGTCACACAAGGTAGCAAGCAGATATCTATCTTTCACGTTTTTTCTCTCTCTCTATCTCTCTATCTCCCTCTCTCTACCTCTCTATCTCCCTCTCTCTCTCTCTGTCTGTCTCTCCAGTATCTCTCCCTCCTCCCCCCCCTCTCTCTCTCTCTCTGTCTGTCTCTCCGGTATCTCTCCCTCCTCCCCCCTCTCTCTCTCTGTCTCTCTCTATCTCTATCTCTCTATCTCTCTCTCTCTCTGTCTGTCTCTCCGGTATCTCTCCCCCCCCCCTCTCTCTCTCTCTGTTTGTCTGTGTCAGGTAGTTGTCCTCGCCTCCACCCCTGTCAGCTCAGCCCCCAGACAGGCGTGTTTGTGCTAGACTCAGCGGCTGCACTTTAAGTGTCTCTTGGCTCCGTCTTTCATGAAGCCTGCTCCAGGTGGCTTGGCATCCATATAGCCTTGCCCTGCAAAACACACATAGACTGAGATCCCGGAGTCCCCTACAGAGGCACTGTCAGCCAGACAGGGTGGCAGGAGGAGAAGCCGGGGCCTGAAGCTGACAGCCTACGACCGACCGACCAACCGGCCGGCATACTTTCATAAGTCAATGAGTGATATCTGGTCCAGCTGGCTAGGCGCCCTGCTTGCCGACACAGACACAGAGGCTGAGTTGAGGCGATGGAGGTGACCCAAACAGAACAGAGACACTGCCAGCAGCACTGGCCGCTGGGTGATTTCCCGGCAGAAACAAGTTCAAAAGCGTTGTTGTTTTTCAACAGATTTCCCGGCAGAAATTGAATTTGCACTTTATGCGATTTATGGCTCACAACAGATACAACATAGCACATGATCACATGGACAATCGAATGAAAGGTTAATGGTTTTTTAACCGATTACTTAAAAATTGGGAGTATAGTCATGATCGGTCGGAATGACTATATGATACAGCCAACGCCATCAAATAATATGTAGTATATATATATATACTATACATATACTATATATACGATATATATACTATATATACGATATATATACTATATATATAATATATAGTGAGATGACGATGAGGTCATGTTGACTGACAGCCAAAGTCATAATGGGGAGAAACGCAGGGTTGCTGTGGGTCAGAGACCCCCCCCACACACACACACACACTCTTATACACATACACACACACACACACACACACTCTTATACACACACACACACACACACACACTCTTACACACACACATACTCTTACACACACACACACACACACACTCTTATACACACACACACACACACACACACACACCTCGGTCAGGTTAATTAGCTTGCTGACCTGCGTCGGTCTCACCACAGCTTACAATAACACCGATGGCAGTAATCAGACGGCCGAAACTGCAGTTTTAATTGGCTATCCTCAGGAGGGGAGAGGGGGGAGGGGGGAGACGGGGGGGAGGGCATGTGTGGTGGTCGGCTAACGCATATATTTCTGAGGGGGAATGGGGACAATATTAATTTCATCTCAAATAAACTGTTGAAACAAATCTATACCCATCCACCCCCTTCCCACCATCCCTCCATCCCACCATCCCTCCATCCCTCCATCCCCATATGCACAGCCCTGTTTATATCCACATGTGGGTGAGTTTATTTTTAGACAGCCCGACTATTGAGTTTCATTAAGTCTACAGCGGCCAGCCATGGTCCCAGACACCCCAGTCCCCGTCCCCCCCATCCTCCCCTCTGTCTCCCCCGTCTCCCCCTCCCCCCTACACCCATGTAGTGCCAGAGGCAAAGTGGTTTCCTGCCTGTGTTTCTGACGGAGGAGAGGGGGCGCCCTCGCCCGCACACTTAGAATGGCCTCTTTGTGTGCAAGTCGCTGCCTTTCCCTTTTCCCTCTTTCCAGCACTGACAATGTTTTTCCTCTCCTCTCTCCCGCCTCTCTCTCTCCCTCCCTCCCTCCCTCCCTCCCTCCATCCATAGATGTATTTCTCGTTCTTTCCCGCAGTGGCTGCTGCTTAAACCCAGACTGTCTATTTGAGAAAAGGGCGGTCAGGCAAGAGAAGAAAAGAGGAAAAAAAAGGAAGAACCACAAATGCTTGAAGGTTTGTAAGTCGTCGTCGTCCCCCCTGTTCCCCCCGTCGTCGTCGTCCCCCCCCTCTGCTAAAAGAGGTAGGAGCGTCACGGCTTGTTCTCAATCAGTTCACACACCGCTGGCCCCCCCACTCCACCTGGGACACAGTCTACGTCTACACAGCGGCATCTGATGTGGGTTTAGGGCCAGCACAGGAGCTGTGTGTGTTATCCACAAACCCTCACAGTGCACACACACACACACACACACACACACACACACACACACACACACACACATAAACAGCTGCAGGCACACACACACACACACACACACACACACACACACACACACACACACACACACTACATTTGTTTTGTTTTTGAGCTCATGTTTTGCCAAGGATAACTCCCATGGTGCATTAGACTTCTCTGCAGGTCATTTTTTGCCTGTTTTTCTCCCTGTGATTTACGTCCTCCTAACCTACCGCTTCCCTCTCTGTCCCTGGGTTACTTTGGCTCTCTGCCTCCCTCCTCAGGAAGCCTCGGGGAGAACAAAGACAATGGCCGTATTTAGCCAGAGTTCACGGTCAGGCAGTCACCCTGAAGAAGGACTCGTAAAGATTTAGTTAGGGGACATAAATCTATCGCCATTTGGCGGTTTTAACTTTCTATTTAACAGGGAATAATACACGGGCATTGTTTTGCATTGTACTGTAACGTGTGCACAAAAGGGGAGGCTGGAGGAGGTAGAAATCGGAGGACGGGCTCATTGTCATGCATGGGACGGAACGAGGAATGGTATTGAACACCAAATGTGCACCAAATGCTTTGTGTTGGACTGCCATTCTAACAGCGTTCAGTAATGACACTGAAAACTATGTGGAACATGTCACAATGTCAGCAGTTCATTCCATTAGTTCTAATCCCCGCCCCAGGTGGTTTCTGTCAACAGCACATGTCATAGGTTCTAGAATTCTGAGATAATAAGCATTTGATGGTATTACCTTCCCGCTGTTTCAATTTAAAACCATTTAAAAAAAAAAAAAAAAAAAAGAATGTTCCGGATTGAATTTGTTTGGTCGGGTCAGCATTTACATATCGGTTTGCATGGTGAAATATAAGTAAATGTGGCCAGCGAGAAGCGTTCTCTCTCACGGAGAGGGTTTGCTGTCCCCATAGCAACTAAATAAATTGTCTTTATCACATTATTTGTGTTTTATTTAATTTAGGTTGAGAAGAAAATGGTAAACAGACTGATTTTTTTAGCACTCTCCCTCTTTCTCCTTCCCTCTCTCTCTCTCTCTCTCTCCTTCCCCCCCTCTCTCTCTCTCCTTCCCTCTCTCTCTCTCTCTCTTTCTCTCTCTCTCTCCCTCTTTCTCCTTCCCTCTCTCTCTCTCTCCTTCCCTCTCTCTCTCTTTCTCTCCTTACCTCTCTCTCTCTTTCTCTCTCTCCTTCCCTCTCTCTCTCCTTCCCTCTCTCTCTCTCTCTCCTTCCCTCTCTCTCTCTCTCTCCTTCCCTCTCTTTCTCTCTCTCCTTCCCTCTCTCTCTCTTTCTCTCTCTCTCTCTCAGGGAGAAAAAGATGCATAAATCCTGTCAATTCTCCATGCATCGCTAGCAGCCAGGGAATGAAATACCTGCCACAGTTTGACATAAAATGCTAATTTCCAACCAATCTCCTTTCACTGTTTTTTGGATCGTCATGGTTGTCAGACCCTAAAGCTGTTCATTTGTAGTGCAGTCCTCTGGGTGAAGACCTCTCTCCTTCTCTCTTTCCCTCCTTCTCTCTTTCCCTCTTTCTCTCTTTCTCTCCTTCTCTCTTTCTCTCTTTCCCTCTTTCTCTCCTCTCTTCGCTATTGTCATCATTATGCTTTCGAAACCCCTTCCTTTATTTCCTTTGGGGGATCACAGGTTCTAATCACCAATCATGACACATAGACACATCACATTTGATTGGGTTATATTTCCCCCATCTGCCAATGAATGACTATCAAATTAGATCAGGTATTGTCTTAATAGCGTCTTTATTGCCGAAACTGTTCCACACTCGGGCCATTTCCAGAAACATATTTATTTAATCCTATCAAATCTACACACGTGTGTTGGGAGTATGGATTTATTGGGGTTGTTTCGAGGTGGAGGCAGAAAAAAAGTGTTATAAAATAAAATTCTAGAATGTAATTAAATAACATTAATAAAATTCTAGAATGTAATTAAATAACATTAATAAAATTCTAGAATGTAATTCCTCGAAAATCCCAGTGTCCTCTCTTCCTGCCTCCTGCTCCAAACCGCATTGGAGGAGGAGAATCTGAAGGGCGGGACCTCAGACGATCTCCTCCAATGAGTTTTGAGAAGGAGGATAAGGGGGTCTGTGAGTAATCAAGATGGGACTCTTGTGACTCTTGGCCACGGAGCTTCTGACCCAGGAAACAAATGACGATAACTCTTATCATCTGGACCGGCTGACGATGGCGGCCTGGGTGGTCGAAGGCTTCGCGTCGCTATCATCTCCTTCATCTCATCGCATGGCCGCTCAGGTTGTGGCGTGCATGTTTAGCTCCCTGCGTCTCCTCCTTCCAAGAACAATGGCCAGGTTTGGGAGTAGCCAACGGTCGGTGAGGCATCCTCATTCAAACCTGAGCCCAAAGTACGGAGGAAAGTGGAAGGTGTGATTTGTCTTGTCAGCCTTCGAGAATGCTGCCAAGAACTTGTGGCAGCAGGAGAAGAGTTTGGTGAATGATTTTAGAATCCCAGACTGTTTGTAAATGATTCTAGGTTCCATGTTGTAGATTCTGGAGGTGTCTTTCTGCAGCTGGATGAATGGGTATTCGGTGGATCAATGAGAGAGCTAGAGGTTAATTGTGACACAAGCCAGCACTGTTGTCATGCAGTAACAATGGTTTTTTTTATTGATCCGGCCCAGGCAGTCAAGAGACAAGGCATTTGACCTTCTCACTGTCATGTCCTATTGGTTGTTTTTTTGTCAGTTGCCTCTGAAAACATTACCTGACATTATCTAGGCTGCATTAGGAAATCTAATCATATTGCCAGGTCACCATTATCATTAACTGGCCATATTGAGGTCATACAGTAGAGGGGTACTGGGGAAAAATAAAATGCAAAAAAAAAAAAGGAAATGTGGCCACCACAAATATGACAACAGTACAGAGTCAAACACACACAACCACATTGCAATGTCATAATTTTATTCTGTACAGCATTTTACAATTGTTGGGCAACCACATGAAAAGGTATCATTGTAAAGCAACAGTAACCCGCATACATACTATCCTATTCTGTGTTTGTGTACGCTATGAAAGTCTGCAACGTCACAAGCTGCAGAACGTAAACAGAACTGGAGACACTCGTCATTCTTTGGGAGAAGAGGCATCATCGTTATGATTGCTATAAATAGAGTCAGTGTGTCGGGAAAATAACAGCAAATTGACTCACTTTACCGGCAAGCTTCGTAAACCTCGGGCCAAATCACAACGTATTTACAGTTCGTTAGCAACCGCTCAGATTTACTTCTGCTTGCAATCATAACGGTGACGTATGTCTCCAAAAAATGTACGAATATCTCCAGTTATGTTTACATTCGGCATTCGGTTTGTGATGTGCGGACTTTCATGTCGTATTCAGGCCCATTCTATTGTACAGGGGAGGGAAGAAACAGACGCGTTTAATAAGGATGTTATGAATAAGCAATGCAGTTCTGAAATGAAAGCTTTCTGTCTATAGCCTCAGGGTGAGATGATGACCTAGGACCACTGAGCTAGAAAATGACTGATGATGAGTGTGAATCAGGGGAGGCTGGTGGATGTAGAAATTGGAGGACGGGGCTCATGGTAATGCATGCAATGGAAAGAGCCTGTCCTCTGACTTCCACCAGCCTCCCCCTGGTGTGAATCAATGTACTGGGACAGGAGGAGATACTAGAACAAACAGCCAGCCTACTAAAGTGACGATGCATGTGTAAACATAGAAAGAGTCAAACACTAAACTACTCACAGTTTTTCTTCAGATATGTAACACAAGAGCGTTGGGTTTCTGTATTTTCACCCCCCCCTCTTGTAAAACCCTCTCTCTCCCTTTTCACCAACGTAACACCAAGTCTCCTAAACCACGACCAAAGTTCAGAATGTCACAGTTCATTCTTTGCAGGTTCAGAAACCCGGGGTGGAGCACACGGGGTCCTCTTCTAGAGCGACGCTGTCAGAGAGAAGAGGAAACCAATGTTGGCTCCCCTGTCTAAGACTCACCAGGTAAAGCTGTCGGTTGGGCCAACAGTGTGATTGAATAGCCTGCCTGACGTGCCACCTGTGCCAGGTTTAAGTGTGTGTGTGTGTGTGTGTGTGTGTGTGTGTGTGTGTGTGTGTGTGAGAGAGAGAGTGTCGTTCTGTGTGTGTGTGTGTGTGTGTGTGTGTGTGTGTGTCTTTCTGTGTGTGTGTGTGTGTGTGTGTGTGTGTGTGTGTGTGTGTGTGTGTGTGTGTGTGTATAGGGAGGTGTTAGCGTGTGTCTGGAACATAATAGTAAAGCAAACAGCAGCTACGCCTCATTGACGATGCCCCCCGCCTCTGCAAGTTCCTACACATCACAGTTGGCAGGACGCCGCTCAAACTGAACACAACTGAAGCCATCTATCATCCCTCTACGCTGCGCATGAAATGAACTGGAACCGAACAATAGCCAACAGCGTTGCTCACGCCCATCTCACTCCTCCAGTCACTCATTTCCCATCATTGTTCCCCCTCCCCCCCCCCCTCCTCCTCCTCCGCCGCCACGAACTTGATCTCGGCGTTGGCCGTCCGCGACATCACGCTGCTGTCCCTCACCTTGTGTTTGAACAGGAACGGGAAAGTCTTCCTGAACGACTTCCGGAAACTGGCGCCCATGAAGCCGTAGACGATGGGGTTGATGGAGGAGTTGGCGTAGGACATGCAGTTGGCCCAGGTCTTGATCTTGTACGTGGCGTAGTTGGCCTGGTAGCTGGGGTAGAAGGACTGGAACAGGACGAAGAACTGGATGGGGCCCCAGCAGAGGGTGAAGAGGAGGACGATCACCACCACCATCTTGGATATCTTGCTCCTGATCGTGATGGTGCGCTCGGACAGCAGGTTGACCTGGAAGAGAAGAGTCGGGGAGCGTCTTACGGCAGGGGAGGCTGGCGGATAACCTCGCTTCACCATCAGCTGGAGACAGGGGAGGCTGGCGGAGGTAGAAATTGGAGGGACGAGCTCATTGTAATGCATGGGACGGATTGAGGAATGGTATTTCATATTTCATTACCATTCCTCAATCCGTCCCTTGCATTACAATGAGCCTGTCCTCCGGTTCCTACCTCCGCCAGCCTCCCCGTTGCTCAAGACCGAAGACCACAAGATCTAAGGCTCACTGCTCACTGCTCCATACCTGGTAGTTATTGTCCACGGGCTCCACTGTGGGCCTGCCCACCCGCTTCAGCATGAGTGTATAGCAGAAAGAAATGGTGAGGACGGGCAGCAGGTAGGCAGCTATGAACTGGTAGAGGATGAAGGCCCTCTCGTGGATCTTGGAAGGGAAGCGCTCCATGCAGTAGTGTCTGGGTCCGTACCAGTAGCCCTCCTCAATCCTCTGGTACATGGCGATCGGCGTGGAGAGGATGAAGGAACCTTTGAAAAAAAAAAATAATAATAATAATAATTCTCATGGCGATCGTACGAAGGAATAGAATAGAACGAAGGAATCTTTGTAAAAATAAATAAATAAAATGATGCATTTGTAGCTGAGGCTCTGTGTAAACTCTTCCTTTTCATGTGAGTATGTACGGTAGAGTACGTCAGATAATCAAACAAATATGAGCCGAAATCCATACGCAGCCGTCTGGCGGCAGTCTGGGTACCATGTGACTCACCTATCCATATACAGACGCTGACGATCATGGCGACGCGTGGCGTGCGATGGCGAAGGGACTTCAGGGGGTACACCGTGACGTAACAGCGGTCTCCACTCATGGCCGTCAGCGTGATGCAGGTCGCCTGAACGGTGACCTGTGAAAGGGGGGGCAACCAATCAGAGGGTTCAGAACCAATACGTACACCTGAGCCGACCAGCAATGCCGTTCTGCCCTTATCGTCCAGTTGATTGAATCCCGACCGTAGCGATTTCCCGTGGCGATCTTACGCATGCAAGCTAGAGCACGTATAACCCACGTCATTAACCTAGAATCTTGGCTCCTAACCTAAGTTGTATAAACACATAAGCTGCTGGTTTTAATAAGGGATATTTGCTGCACTTGCTCATCACTCTGAGTGGGAGTCGTGGTTCTGTTATTATTCCTAGAATTCTCATGGAGTTAGAATGATTCATTGCTCTTTTAACCAAACCCTTGAAGGATCGTCGGGGCCTCTTAGCCTTCGAATTTGCAAAGAGTGCAAAGAGGAGGGTGGGATGACGAAGAGCCGCCTGTAGAGAGAACAGCCAGGCGGTGGCCAGGCGTTAGACAGTGAGGCCGTCTCGGAGGACAACAGGTCTGGTCTGCTCTTATCGTTACGTGTGAAGAATGTCTGAAGCGGCTTTCAAAGGCCCGGGGTTCTTAATGCAGCTCGAGTGAAATTAGTATGGATGAGGTTGAAAGGGAGAGGAAGATGTGGGACGTTAAGAAAGACCGTTATTGTGGTGTGCTGCTTTGATAATTAACAAGTTAAGAAAAAACAGAAACTCAATTTTAATTGGGTTCAACGACGGCTGAATAAATACACCCACTGATGATATTTGCATATGCGAGGGTGTTGGGTATCAATTGGTGGATTGGGAATATAAATCATAAATAAGTGGTGCTGTTTGACCAAGAGGACCTTACATTCATATTCACACAAAGACTGGAATATGAATGTACAATTCTGTACATGTGACATTTCAATTGAGCTTGTGACTTTGTGTTTGTTACGTCACATAATGATAAGAATTTTTTTCAAATGGATATGGTCATGTCCCTCATCACTATTTCAACAGGTTCCCCAATACACTTTTTAAATATCATATAAAAAATGTTTAGTTAAAAAGGTGTATGCTAAGGTTTATAATATCACTTATAAAGGTTTCTAACACAATTCAACAGGATTCTAGATGTCGTCCTACCATGTGCTTTTACTTGTAATTCAGCATGAACTGTCTTCTCTCAAAGTACAAGTGGAAATGTTCTGTGGGGCTTTTGCAATGCACGGATGGATGGATGGATGGATGGATGGATGGATGGATGGATGGAGGATGGGTGGATGGATGGATGGATGGATGGATGGAGGATGGGTGGATGGTAGGATGGACTGTAATGTCGGTAGGATTGCTATCACTGTACCACAGTTCACAGGAACCCCCTGGTGGCCAAAGCACAGAAATACAGTTGTAATTAAAAGTGCACGTTGTTGTGTTGAAAATGAAACACCCTCTGCAAGAGCCTCATTACAGTGGGAGACCGCGGTGACGGCTGGTGTGCAGTGATTGAAAGAAAAGAAGAAAGCTGCACACCCTTACTTTGATGATAAGAAGAAGAAGAAGAAGAAGTAGAAGAAGAAGAAGAAGAAGAAGAAGAAGAAGAAGAAGAAGAAGAAGAAGAAGAACAACAACAACAACAACAACAACAACAACAACAACAACAACAACAACAACAACAACAACAACAACAACAACAACAACAACAACAACAACAACACTATCAATAATAATAATAATAATAATAATAATAATAATTTATTAATGCTTTGGCATCAAGCTGCCTTCTTCAGGATTATATAGCCTAAATTACCACTAGCATGGGGCCGTGTTGGCCAGGGGAGGCTGGTGGAGGTTGAAATCGGAGGACAGGCTCATTGTGTTTGATACCATTCCTCATTCCATTCCATGCATTACAATAAGCCTGTCCTCCGATTTCTACCTCCACCAGCCTCCCCTGCTGTTGGTCATGCATTGTCAGTGGTATGTTATAGTAGTGTGAATGTTGGTAACATATCCCATCCACATTCAGAGCTGCAGTTACCTCCCGTTCCAACTGATGTGATTTAATCATCTAAAGGCCCATGTGGACTCTGATCTGGGGAATCTCAATTCAGTCTCCTTCATCTGTAGCCTTAACATGGCTCCAACTGAATATAGAACACCCAGATGGAAGGCCTTGGATCAAGAATACACACAGAATGCTCGATGCCTTTAGAGAGTGCCTTCAAAGGTCAACTGTTGTGCTGCTGAGTACAGAAGATCAATTCTCGTCAACAAATGTTTGTATATGTTATGGATGGTTGAAACACAACAGTGAGCATTCATCAGATGAAGGAGATGGCACTGGGAGTTCAATAGTGTTGGGAAATTCAGTTGGTTGCAGGCTGACACTGGGCATAATTTCCATTATTCAGGTTTATTGAATAAGCATTAGGGGTCCCACATGCCGGCCAAATGACATTATCGTGAGAAACCCCATTAGTCTGTGCAAACACCACACTGCATAGACCTTGTGGGCTCTCTCTCTTGCAGGATGGAATTTTCCAGAAGATTTCTTAGAGTCAACAGAAAAGGATGTCATGCAACTATGCAAGTATGTTTGGAATGGAATGAGGAGTGGTATCCAACACGTGTATCAAACACGCATTACAATGACCCCGTCCTCCGATTTCTGCCTCCACCAGCCTCCCCTGAATCTAGTTGAGGGGTAATTTTCTAAAAACTCAGACTCAACAGCAATGCAACCAAAACATTTCCTCCTAGGACTCAGTAACGAAACACAATGTGTCTCAGGGGAAGCTGGTGGAGGTAGAAATGAGAGGACAGGCTCATTGTAACACATGGAACGGAATAAGGAATGGTGTGTGTTCCATTTGATTCCGTTCCTCACTCATTCCACTCCACGCATTACAATGAGCCCCGTCCTCCAATTTCTACCTCCACCAGCCTCCCCCTGTTTTAGTCCAGTTATAGAATACCTGTTGTAGAAAGGCAACAAATTTGCACATGAAGTCTCCGAAGATCCAGCCAGGGAGAGGGTAGAGGGTGGCAGTGAAGGGCACACAGCACACCAGGAAGATGATGTCTGTGGCGGCCAAGTTCGCTGGGGAGAGAAGCACCGTTAGGGAAGGGCTCTCTTGTGGGAAAGAGATTTATTGTCTTCGTTGTTGTTGTTTTTTTGTCCTGTACAATTATATTTATTGGTGGTTTTCCACAACTCATATATTTTTTTGGAAGTCACAATGACAGTAATACACGGACGTCCATTCGCGACACTGTTTTGCTGTCCAGAGTCAACAGACCTGGGAAAACAGGCCCACAGACTGACACCACAGACAGGACGCACAGACAGGACACCACAGACAGGACCCACATACACTACAACAACAGACATTGTCCTCTGAGAAACATACTCTTACAACAAAAAGCAACCTTTTCAACTACAGATTAAAGCTACTTTATGCACAGTACGTATAATAAAATACTGTATAGTAGCATAATATATGCCATGTAGCTGACGCTGTTATCCAAAGCAACTCAGATTGCAGTGAGAGCATACATTTTTCAGTATACTGTATATATCGTCCCAGTGGGATATATCTTTTATCATTGTAGGATTGGCTAGAAGTGGCTACGGTCTAGTTAAAACACCTCCACCTTACCCCCAGTTCCTTTGATGGATGATACTTATATCACACACTGACACACAGGTCCACATTTGGTGTCAACACACAGCTATTCATAGCAGTGAGTCAGTGGAGAGCAAGCATCTGGGCAGTTGCCAGGTGGATGATGCAGCCACTATGGCAAATAACCACACGGTTTATTTATCATCATTATTCAACAGGGTGCATGGTAGCAGGCTCTGGGGATCCTCATCAGTCACGTCACGTACGGAAATGCACATAGGCGCACACACACAGACACACACGCACACATGCACGTATGCGCGCACGCATGCACAAACACACACACACACAAGAACGCATGCACGTACGCACACATGCAATCACACGCGCGCATGCACATACACACACACACACGCGCATACACAAACGCACGCACACATAGCAAGCGCACACACACCACACACACACACACACACACACACACGCATGCACACAATAACACCTCCCTTTACCCACACACACACACACACACATGCATGCACACAATAACACCTCCCTTTACCCACACACACACACACACAAACACACACACTTTTCACAAGCAGGGATCCATATTTCCAACCTCAGCGCAGATCGACTCAGTCGTCAATTCATCACATTTCACATGAAAGCCATTGATTTTTACAGATTAAAACAGATGTAAAAACTCCCACCATGAATTTCCACATCAACCCAGATCAATTCTCTCAGTTCAATGAGCAATATGGATATGATATGATACATCTATGACACAACACTATCGATGTGCGGTACGACGTAGGACATAGGACATAGGATATAGGACATACGACATAGGACATAGGACATAGGATATAGGACATAGGACATAGGATATAGAGAATACAGTGCTTGTTTGCAATAGAAACAAACTGTCCCTCTGCACAGCATACGAAGCCAGTCCCCCAAAACTGAACACTATAAACATGTATCTACTGTATAACATTGCCAGATGCCTGTGACAGAAAATTGCAACAAACGGTGAAAGAACAAGTTTACTTGTTTAATTAATATTCCACAAAGCAAAAAAAAAATCTAAGTTAAAAAAAAACCAACTCACCCAAGTTGACATTAGTTCACATTATTCAATAAGAACCGCATGCTTTAAGACTGTCACATCACATTGACCCAAGTTTCTACCACGTTTTGTTCCAAGTTCACAAGCACGACAAGGTAATTACCAGGGGAGGCTGCTGGTAGAACAGTAGAATTTCTACCTCCACCAGCCTCCCCTGATAATTACCTTGCTGTGAATGACATAGTCAGTGAATAAACCCTCCGTTGCTCACCAATATAGAAGTTGGTGGCCGTCCTCATCTGCCTGTGTTTGGAGATGACATAGATGACCAGGGAGTTCCCCACCAGCCCCACCAGCATGATCAGAGAGAAGAAGAGAGGTACAAGCCAGGCGTCCGTCAGGAACGGGTGCTCCCCCTCCTCCACCTCCTCCAGGGACGAGTTCCCATCGGACCCGTTCAGCCACAACTCTGTAGAATTCCACCCTTCAGAGGGAGACATCGTGGGGGGGACTTGGGAGAGCGGGGGGTGGGGGTGGTGGGGGGGATGGGGGGGGTAGTGGATTCAACACAAATCTTCAAAAGTAAACATACAAAATAAGAAGAAGAAGAAGAAGAAGAAGAAGAAGATCTTTTCATAAAGTATGAGGAAATAACTGTTTGTCTCTCCCTTTCGAGGGAGAAAGGAGAAGGAATATGTCGTCTGGGGTGAACCTCGACTGTTCATAGGATGAGGTAATAATCGAGACAAAGGTGAACATTCCTTTTCAGTTAGAAGTGCTCTTATCGTACAGATTCCTCTTGTGAACGCCAGCGCGTTTCTGCCTGTTAATGTGCGGGCACAGAAAGCCTTCTGAGCTGTTTCTCTACCGAAGGACAAGGGAGCCAATCGGCTTTATAGCCAGCAAGGACACACGTGGACAAAGGCATGCTTGCAGAATACGTTGATGATGTCAGGTATCCTAGCAACATTCCCCCCCCCCCCCATTCCTCATCCAGAGTTTTGCATCTCACACACACACACACACACACACACACACACACACGCATGCACACACCCACCTACACACACACACACATACGCATGCACACACCCCCACACACATACGCACGAATGCACACATGCACACACACACACACACACAGACATACGCAAGCACGCACACACACACACACATACTACGCACACACACACACACACACACAGACACACACACTCACACACAGATTACGCACACACACACACACACACACACACAACAAACACTCCCCACTTTCAGTGTGCAGGGAGTCAGATGCTTATCAGACATATAGTATTCAAGGCATTCTTGCATTTATGTATTCCATGTAAGCTATTCCTCGCAGTGAAAAGAATACATTATTCACTGCAGTTACATAGAAACGGGGTGGTATATTCAAATAACATTTTACCTTCACATTTGATTGAAGGTAGGCATACAATGAAAATGCATAATCAACTTCCAGTGAGGCCATATCATTCATTCAAACATTATGATTTGGGTTCGAACATACAGCTTGATCCTAAACCAATCATTTTGAGAAACAGGATACAGATTGCAAGTCATGCCACTACAGTGACTCTGAAATAGCAACAACAACAACAACAACAACAACATTATTTTGTGGAAACGCACCACTGAGCTTCCTTTCAATCTAAACACATACACAAACAAAGCAGTTGAATGTGTCCTGTGGTCTTGAGAAACAGCACTACAATCACACAGGAGGACTGCTCTGTGTTAGATTGGAGAGGAACACCACAGAATAATGTGTGGAAGCTGGTGGAGGCAGGGATGAGAGGTTGGCCAGCTGTACACTTGAAAACAAATTAGCTTTTTTCAACCCTGCAGTACTGTCCCTGCTTCAGTACTGTCTCTGCTTCAGTACTGTCTCTGCTTCCTTCAGTACTGTCTCTGCTTCAGTACTGTCTCTGCTTCCTTCAGTACTGTCTCTGCTTCAGTACTGTCTCTGCTTCAGTACTGTCTCTGCTTCCTTCAGTACTGTCTCTGCTTCAGTACTGTCCCTGCTTCAGTACTGTCTCTGCTTCCTTCAGTACTGTCCCTGCTTCAGTACTGTCTCTGCTTCAGTACTGTCTCTGCTTCCTTCAGTACTGTCTCTGCTTCCTTCAGTACTGTCTCTGCTTCAGTACTGTCTCTGCTTCAGTACTGTCTCTGCTTCCTGCAGTACTGTCTCTGCTTCAGTACTGTCTCTGCTTCCTTCAGTACTGTCTCTGCTTCAGTACTGTCTCTGCTTCAGTACTGTACTGCACTGTCCGCCATCATGTTTCCTGTACTGTACCTGTTTGAATAACACTTGCAACTGCCTCTCAGCAGGACAAGACAAGTCAAGCATATTGGTCATATACACAGGACACAGGATGTAAATTGTACCATGTTACCATATTAGGACATAAAAATAAAATACGATAATAACACAATAGGCAATTAGTGTAAGATGAAGTGAGCCCGTCCTCCGATTTCTACCTCCACCAGCCTCCCTTGTTAAGCAGGTGCGGAGCACACAACCTGATGTACGAAGAGCGCCATTGATGCACGCGTACCTGATCTGCTTGGTGTCAAAAGAAAGCAGAGACTTATCCTTGAGGCCTTCAAGTCAAGGAGATAACATCAAAGAGACTGAATGAATTCATTCAGGACTTCATTTTGGAAACACTATTCAGGGATTCAGTGCAATGATGAGAGGAGAGGAGAGGAGAGGAGGGGAGGGGAGGGGAGGGGAGAGGAGAGGAGAGGAGAGGAGAGGAGAGGAGGGGAGGGGAGGGGAGGGGAGGGGAGAGGAGAGGAGAGGAGAGGAGAGGAGGGGAGGGGAGGGGAGGGGAGGGGAGGGGAGGGGAGGGGAGAGGAGAGGAGAGGAGAGACATAAACAGAAAAAAAAGTTGTGTGAGTATTTTCCGCCTTTATAACTTCTATACAACACTGCATCGTGATTTAATAATAAATGTAGCCGACGCTTTTATCCAAAGCAACTTAGATTGCAGTGAGTAGATACATCTTTCAGTATACGTGGTCCCAGCAGGAACCAAACCCCCAGCCTAAGCATCGTTAGCACCGTGCTCTACCAACTGAGCCACAGAGGACCGCACATGTCCCCACCAGAATCATACAGCCACAAACGAGCGAGATCCATGTTAGCTTGAATGTTCTAATTTCCCACTCAACAAACTAGTTTCACAGCCTGCCTTGTTTATCAAATATAAAATGCCTTTGTGACTTGTCTGTTCGACATTCATAACAGGTGAGACCAATAGAAAAATGCATTACATAACAGATTGCTCCAATGTCTTCGGGTATGATTACATAATGTGTTTTCTGTGGATTTCGCCGGTGGTCTTACACAGAGAACATTGTGGTGCTGAATTACTCTAGAGTATATAGTATGAACATTATGCATATATACATTATATAACATGTTTGGTACCATTCCCCTTTCCATTCCAATGAGCCCATCCTCTGATTTCTACCTCCACCAGCCTCCACTGATCTACAGTATAATCCACAGACACTGTGAATCCACGTGTCAGGCAACCAGATGAAACAATACAGAAATGTCATTCTTCACTAACGTAGAGTACATGAACAGGAAGACGCATAAGAAGTGAACAGGTGGTGATCTCAAGATGTATGATAAACAATGGGTTATTATATTCCAATACCTGACAGAATATTTGTGGATTATTAGACATATGTGACAGCAGGCAATACTTTACATGAACATGATTCTTATGTGCAACATCAATATCAACGTTGTACGTATATGAACTGAACAGGACACACGCTCTTTGAAACAAAGGGCTCCAGAAGGGTTCTTCGGCTGTCCCTGTGGGAGAACCCTTTAAAGAATCATTTTGGGTTCCATGTAGAACCGTTTTCACAGAGGGAGGGTTCTGCACGGAACCCAAAAGGGTTCTACATGGAACCCAAAGCGTTCTCCAAAGGGACAGACACATAGCCTTGCTTAGTTCTAGCTAGAACAATTTAGTCAACAAAACAATTTTGAAACACAGGAATTATTAATGAATTCTAATTTTGACATGCCTTTGTCCTGTGGCAGCTCTGGGAACACAACGGAAGATGAAAGCTGGGGGGCGTTGTTTTGCTGGCCATATAAAGTATGTAAATTGTGGAGCCTTATCATTCCCAGCGGTCAGGATTCAAAGCAAAGAGAAGACACTGACAATGCTAATGTGGTATGCTAGATGATGACATAGCTCCAAATGATTGGTCCTTCACATCACAGAGTATATGCCCGAGAGAGAGCAACGTTAATGTTTAATTTCATCCTTCAGGGTACATGGGGAGATTGCACGTGTTTGATACAATTCCCCATTCCATTCCACACGTTACAATGAGCCCGTCCTTCCGATTTCTACCTCCACCAGCCTCCCCTGACAAGTACTCAGTCAGGGAGCACGCTTTCAAGGGTATCCTTGGCTGGAGACCCCAAATGCCATCGTTAGACAGTGGCGATGTCCTCTTGGTCTAATGGTAGACACTTGGGACCCTTGATGTGCGAGAGACCTAGGTTTGATTCCCACAGGTTACACAAGGGCGATTTACTTTTGCCTCTATTGGGGGTGACATACAAATTCTATACCCCATGAGATATGAGACACATAGCAATGGGAAGGCACTCATCCATAATTAGAATACCTGCCACGTATATATCCTGTCTGGAATACCTGCTTCCATATTAAAGCTTTTGTACGAGCATGATAAATCTGTGTGAAGCCTTATCTTTGCTCAGCTTCCTATTGGCTAGTCCTATCTGCCTCTCCTCCGCCTGAGCCAAACAGATTACATGCCTTTGGAGGCAAAACACAGACAGGAATAATGTATTCAGTGTAAAAGAAAGAGCAGGAGTAAGAGTAGAGCGTGGGTTCATCTGTCCCTTTTAGAGCGTCTGAACCATCTACACTCCTGATGGATAGATGATTCACTTACTTAAACAAATGTATTTGTGTAAGTCGCTTTGGATAAAGGTGTCTGGTAAATGCCATTAATGTAAATGTAAAATGTCCTGGACCCTTCTGTCTGTCATTGGTCAGTTGATGGAAAAGAACAGAGGACGTAGAGGGAAAAGAAGAAGAAAGGGAAGGAGGCGTTTTATGTTGTGGAGGAGAGCAATGTTGAGAGGGGTCGCTGAAACGTGCCATTTGTTACTAGAGTAATTCATTCAGACTTGCTGCCAAACGCAGTGGAATACAGTTGTAGAAGTACAGGAAAGGCGGCAATGAGAGAAAGCAATCAGTGAGGTGAGGGCAGAAATCAGAGGACGGGCTCATTGTGAAGCCTGGAATGGAACGAGGAATGGTACCCCATATAGGGTTATTCGGCTTAACCCTGTCGGACAATCTACAAAATGGTTCTCGGTAGAGAGGATAAAGGGTTCTGTTGTACCTAGAACCCAGTGAAGCACCATCCAAGATATGCTGGTTAAACTGGTGACTTGAGGCCTGCAGTATCTATTTAGGCGTGGCTAATTCACTCTCATTCATTTAAACTAGGGGCATTTAGGGATGTATTAAAACAGTATTTGAAAGCATGTTTAAAATACAATATATGTATTCATCCTTTATTTCACCAGAGAAGTCACACATTGAGATTGACATCTCATTTTCAAGTGTGCGCTGGCCAGGAAGGCATCGTAAAGTACGTTGAACATATGAGTATATATTCAAAAAAATCGGCTGACAAAGATGGAGTGTAGCTATCAGATAGTGTAAGGTCAGGGTTCTTTTATGACTAACAATGGGTATGCAACAGTACATCTGGTGAAATGGAATCCTGGTATTCTACAGCACCTTGTGTGTAAAAAAGACGTTCTACTGCTGCTGTTAGTTCTCTCCGACTCCTTTAGAAAATGTTCCTGCAAAAGCTCACCTGAAGCCTCCAGTTCCAAGAGGGGCTAAAATAGTCCTATTCTGAGAAACAGTCTTCAATCTGAAGATGGGTATTTGATGACTCACCCTATTCAGAGAAACAGTCTTCAATCTGAAGATGGGTATTTGATGACTCATCCTATTCAGAGATACAGTCTTAAATCTGAAGATGGGTATTTGATGACTTGTTCCTTCCTCCCTCATGAAAGGAGACATAAATCGAAATGGTGGAACCTCATGTCACATGACCAGTTTACTGCTCCACATTGCCCTGTTTATAATCTTTACCAACCGTCTCCAGCAGAGAAGAACATTCAGTACACTTTTCTTCCCAGTTCAGGCGCGTGCGTGCGTGCGTGCGTGCGTGCGTGCGTGCGTGCGTGCGTCAAACTAAGAGGGGATTTCTGATGCGGAAGAGATACTGCAACTTCTTTATTTACATTTTAATTGAATGAATGAATGAAACCTCCATCACCTAACGTACTGTACATCTTCCTAGTCTCCATCTTCCTAGTCTCCTGTGTAATTACGTGTGTTTCTGATTTCCATGCTGCAGTCAACTGTGGCAAAAGCACTATTCTTGTCACTTCCGTACTGTCGTTGTTTTAAAAGCCACATATTAGCTTGCCCAATGGGAGAGTGCATTAGCTGAGCACGTTGTAATAATCGACAAAGAATTCAGAAGCTTTTATCAAACCGTGAGCTTTGAGTAGAGCTTGTTATAAACACTTTTGACCAATAGATGTTCTCCCCCACAGCAGCAACAATTAAGAAAAGGATGAAAAGGACTGAAAATGGGTTTAGTCCTAAAAGATAAATAGATTGGTGGGTGCTCACAAAGCTGTCCATGTACTGTGCAGATCACAGGACTGTCTTTGGTGCCTGCTCACAAAGCTGTCCATGTACTGTGCAGATCACAGGACTGTGTTTAATGGCTCTTTAAAAACCACTATCACCTAGAAAATGCTTTCATCCACCAAACTGCCGTGTACTGGATGTGTTTACACAGTGTGTAATTGATTCCTATGCAAATCGAATTAATAATTAGATATTAATTCCAAAATTATATGAACTGTTATCCTGGCATCTGAATACTTATGAACATGAGGTATTTCTGTGTTTCAATTTTAATAAATTTACTGAAATTAAAAAAAAAACTGTTTTCGCTTTGTCATTCTGGGGTATTGTGTGTGGACTTGATGGCAAATTCTTTTAATTTAATCCATTTTAAATTGAGTCTATAACACAACAAAATGTGGAAAAAGTGAAGGGGTCTGAATACTTTCCGAAGGCACTGTATGTAGGTTTTATTTCTCTTAAGGTTAATTCCCTGAATCAGAGTCTTGTTTGAGATACTGTAAGCCACCTCAACTTCATCAACCTTAAACACAATTTGCATACAGTTACAGTATGAAACATCATACATTATTATTACTATTATTATTAATGAACGTTAAATAAACTATACAGTTTATTTAACGTTCATTTGTCCAGGTTAGTTTCATAGAGATAACGTCTATTTTTCAAGAGAGTCCTGGACCATGTGGCGTCTTCAGTGAGCCACTGCAAAGCACCTGGTGACTCACACGACAGTGGACAGTGGACCAAGCTCAAAGATCCCTTTTACCCTCACTCTTTACCAAGAGCTAAATTGATCCATTAGCCATTCTTCAGATATAATGCAGGCTGCTATTTCTGTGTCATTAATAGCTTCTCATCTCAAAGTGAACATCACTCATAAGTGGGGATGGTTCTTGAAACACAATTCAGAAGGACATATGGGGGGGGGGGGGGGGGGGGCTTTTCATATGTCTGATACTTGAATTTGACAAGTTCACAGAACAAAAGACCAACCCTATATACGGTTAATGCAGTATCTTTTGTCATGGTCTTTCTGACGTTTCTATAAGAGTCTTGATCCTTGATTATGAAACATGAAAGTCTGGTTGCATGTGATGGTTTATGCCGTGCATTCACTTGTAAATGTAGTCTTTTTTATGTGCTTATTACTGCTTATTACTGCTTTATGTGTTTATTACTGCTTATTACTGCTTTATGTGCTTATTACTGCTTATTACTGCTTTATGTGTTTATTACTGCTTATTACTGCTTTATGTGCTTATTATTGCTTTGAACATACAGCATATGTAAATATTGTACATCCCTCACAAGGACAAATTATTAGATGAGCAAACCCTCGGGGAACACAACATCCAGAGATCAAATTGGCCCACTGATGTTTGTTTGCTCAGATGGGCTTGTGCTTCCGTCCACTGTGAGAACACACTAATATGGAACTTGATGTCCATGAAGAGAATGGAATATCTGCCTCTGCTATTAACCCACCCACTGTGTACATCTGAAATGAGTACAGCTGTGTGTGTCGTTGTTCTTTTCGCATGAAGTGTCTGTGCTGTGTCCGTGCACATTTCTTGTTTTGTGTTTCCTGCATTTTCTCTCATCTTATTTTTGTTCTTATTAATCGTAAATATTGCTCTGGCCATGACACCTATTAACTTCCATTCTGGTAAATGTCAGATTCTTTTTTTTTTTTTTTTTTGCTTTCTGGATTAGAGCTTGAGAGATGTGCTCGGAATGGGTACGGCCCACTTAGGTCTATGCAGAGATTCTTTTTGTCCCTTTCTTGGTATTGACTGAGCCAGCCACATGAATTATACACTAACACAACACAACTCCTCTATGTGCATCTCATCAGACAAAGATCAGTGATCTTTGAAGGAAAAAAATAAATCCCAACTAAATCCCATTTTATGATAATATCTGAATATGTGTACTGCATGTTAACATGTCCTACAATTAGTAGAGTAGATGTCTATGCTAGAATGGGATCAATAGAGGCTTTCTGTCCACATAAAAAAATGAAATAAAAATCCTGTGATTATAGGTATTAGGATCTTTCAGGGGACTTCGAATGAGAAGTCCACACCAACGACCAGATAATGGTACTATAATTGGCTCATCTGATCAATCAATCAATTAATCAATCAATCACATGTATTTGAATTACGCTTTTCACAACGACAATAGTCTCAAGTGCTTCACAGCAGGAACGATACAAACCATATAAACAAAATACACAACAAACAATACGAACCAACACTGGACCATACACCCACGAAAGCAAGCCGAGGGAAAATTAAGTATACATTGACTGATCAATAATGTATACACTCACCGATCAATAATGTATAGATTCACTGATCCCTCTTCTCATCCCTGCAACTGTTCCCTATAAGCCATTGTTGTGCGATAGAGTATGTTTTCATTCAGCCACTCTGGACATTTGGAAGGAATCAATAAATCAATCCCTTCATCTACCTGATACTTTCCCTCTAAGGTATAACTGACACAGGAGACCCTGAGGCCCAGTTCCATTAAGATTTCAATTGATCTTTTCCCGCTTTTCCCGCTCTGCTATCTTGGGGGTTTAGCCAGCGGAGGCTGTATGTGTTCTGTGCACCTTAGAGTGATTTATCAAAGTCAGCACATAGATCAGGTGGGGGATGCTGTGTTCCCTTGCAGGTGCTGCTCGTTTATTCCATTCGTGTTGTTGCGCTGGGGTCACAGTCAGTGAAGCAGCGCCCCCGTGTGGTCAAACTTCAGACTAGCGACCAAGGAAATAAAAGACTTTGGCAGTGTCTTATGACATTGAAACTGCGACCCTTTCTTAATTGTTAGAAACTCGATTCCTCACGTCCTCTCCTCCGTCCTGCACTCGTTTCCTACTTAAAACACAAATGAGGAGAAAATCAAGGTTCCTCCCCTTAGATATTCTCCTCCAGTGATTTTTGAGAAAGAAGCGAGTGGAGGACGGGTCAAGTTTATAACAATTGAGAAAACTTTATAACAAGTTTATAACAATCCTCCTTCATTAAGATTGTGATAGTATTTTGTGACGAGTGCAAGACTAGCAGATGTAGCGGAGGTGATCTGGAAATCACACTCGCATGATGAGGTAGCCCAGTCTGAGACATGCAAACTCGTGTCGCCCTCGGACCTTGAGGATCTCCTCTTGGCCTAATGGTAGACGCTTGGATCTTCCATGTGGAAAACTCAGGTTTGAAACCACAGATGCGCTGTCAAGGTCTAATATTGATCATACCTGGGTCAACCAGGTTTCTGTTAGGGACCATAATTACTTTAAAAAAAAAAAAAGAATAAAAAAAAAAAGTAAGAGGTTATGGATGGATAAATAAATAATTTGATTAATTTGACTAATTTATTATTCCAGGCAAGTTAACCAGTTGTTAAGATATCGAGTATTTGCAGTGAGTACAGTATGAAAAATGTGAACAATGCAGTACTATAATGTACCTCAAGAGGGCAGTCTTACACCAAGTGAATAGACAAGCGAATTGAGTATCATTAGTACCTTGCAGGGCAGCACGAAGAGTTTCACTTCCACATATAAGGTGTATTCACAAACACTATAATCATAAACACTAAAGCAGTTATTACCGTAATGCATATCCTCTTTGTCATGATAACAGTCATATACAATACAGAACCAGTCAAAAGTTTGGACACACCTTGCCAAGAGTGTGCAAAGATGTCATCAAAGCAAAAGGTGGTTACTTTGAAGAATCTAAAATATAAAAAATATTCTGGTTTGTTTCACACTTTTTTGTTTACTACATAATTCCATATGTGTTCATAGTTTTTGATGTCTTCAATATTAATCTACAATGTAGAAAATAATTTAAAAATAAATAAAGACAAACCGTTGAATGAGAAGGTGTGTCCAACCTTTTGACCGGTACTGTTCCTGCATGCATGGTCAGAGGAGTGCATACACCAGGGGAGGCCAGTGGAGGTAGAAATCGGAGGACGGGCCCAATTGTAACGCATGGTATAAATAAGGAACAGTATGTGTTTCATACCATTCCCCATTCCATGCCATGTATTAGAATGAGTCCGTCCTCCGATTTCTACCTCCACCGGCCTCCCCTGGGATAGGTCACCATTACATTATAATGACATAGGTCTACCAGTAGCCGTTACTGGTCGGGTCAAAGCCGTGCAGATTGGTAGGCTACGCATGCGGGGCAGAGGTTCGGGGCAGCGGGGTTGTCTTGTGTTGTTGTCATGGCAGCCTTGCTATGGGTTTCCGTCTGTTGACTTAGCCCTGGTAACTGCTCACTAGGTCAGAAACTAAACTCACTCACTCCTCAGTTCAGAATAAGCACTACTGACCACACGGCAGGGCAACCGACGAACATGGTGGATCGAATCAACGTGTGATTATTAAGCCCAGTCGTTTGAGGTAATAGGAAAAGTAGATCATTGTGTTTTCGTGTTTTGGAACTGATTAAACATGGTTGTGTCACAGTTGAGTGTGTGTTCATTGTGAGCATTATTTTTCACACATCTGAACTACTAGAAATGGAAATAACATCATAAGAAACGTGGTTTTGTTCTTAAGCTAATACAAGCTTGCTCCTTGTTTGGATTTAAAGAATATAAAGCAAGCGCTTTATACGACACACAGTCACAGAAATGACTCTCAGCATACAGAAAGAGCTCTCTCTGTCTCTCTCTTTCTCTTTCTCTCCCTCTCTCTCTCTCTCTCTCTCTCTCTTTCTCTCTCTCTCTCTCTCTCTCTCTCTCTCTCTCTCTCTCTCTCTCTTTCTCTCTCTCTCTCTCTCTCTCCTTCCCGTTCACCGCGCCTGTAATATAGTAACTGCCCACAGCGTTGCGCACTGCCGCCTTTGAAACCTCATGGTATACCTCTCTGTGTTTCCTCCAGTCTAGAAACAAGGTAAAGGCATTTTCCGTCTCTCGAAACAAGCACATTTCATCTCTTCCTTTTCTCATTTTTGCTTTTCCACTCTTTCTGGGTGGAAGATAAGATCTCCCTCTCCCACTTCAGTAACATATCTGTGGATGCCAAATCATTCCATCATTTCAACAATACAGTACACCTGTCTCCATTCGGCAATGCGGTGCGATATAAGATCTATTGTATGTCTCGTTATGGAGAATTGTTTGATTTCATATTATCAGCCGGTCACCTTTCGAACAGTCTTAAATCATTCTGTAGGCTATCGTCACAATGTTATTTAGAATTCCTTTATGATGTGTGGCAGCCTGATATTACCTACACAAAGGGCTCTCCAGTCTAGCCATTCTCCAATGACCCTTTCAGCAAAGATGACCAAGTCAGACGTGTATTATTGTCTCAAGCCCATGCTCGGAGGTTAAGCTACACCTTGGTAATAGGCGCTTTAGGCTTTTTCTTTGGGAGAATGTTGTGTTTATTTTTTAGCCTAAATAGCCAAGGCTGACAATGGGTTATGAAACGCGGTATGTATCGATTTGACCAAAAAAAATCACAGAGCAACATGTTTCTCATTGTAACAGGCTGGTGAGCAACCGTGCGGCTTCCCGTCAGGAAGTAAAGTAGAACATCTTCAAACAGACTGCGGCGGCTGAACGCACATGGCAGCAGAGGCGCATCACCGCCTGCAGAACGGGGAGGAGGAGGAGGAGCGAACTATTAAAATGATTCTGTTTTGAGTGAAACAAGGAGGAGCGTGCTGGTCTGAAGAGGAGGTGCTATGTCTCGGCTAAGAGGAAGCCTCCAAGGTGATGCAACTCCGACAGTTCAATATTGAGACCAAAACCAGCTACCCCCCTATCTGAAGTTGTTCACAAGACCACGCCATGGTAAGCGAATGAACAGAAATCCTAAGAAAGATGTTCATTAATTGTCTGTTTTTTTCTCTCTTCCTCTTGGCACATTCAGTGGTTTGGATACCATTTATTCACAGGGCAAGAAGCCAAGGCAAAGTGTGGATGCTGACATGAGTTCCTGTATTATGGCTCTGAAGTTTATAAGCAGTAAACCACTTAGATTGGATGTGATGGATTTGATTGTTCATTCTAAGAATGATACATATGTTTATTTTAAAGTTGTGGGAAAAAATGAAAATATGTCTCAACGCCGAATAAGCCACAATGTTGGCCCGTTATTTTTTTGTAAAAATTTTTTGTAACTAAATCGATGTCCACCAGGCTAGGCTATAACTCAAGTGAAAGTGAATTCACGCCCACTAAATTCTCTAGAGACAGGTCTGTAAAATAACTGTATCCTGTCATTTGTCTGTGTCCATCACTTCCTTACCATAAACTGCACAGCATGCAGGTTAGTGGTTCATCGCCATTTACCGGTAATAGCAATTTCCGAGTAAGAAACACGTGGCATTGACTCCGCGGCGTTGGGGGAATGTCCCAGTGATCTCTCCAACCGTGTTGTTGTGTTGTGATCATCAGCTCATTATTTCCATGTCAGGGCTTAATTAAACAATGATCTTAAAGATGGGTAATTAATGGACTATCACCACTGTGATTTGACCTGCTATTTCCTTCTTCACACTTTTGACGCACTTTTATTGAAAGATAACAACAACAACTCATCACCTGCATTCTCATGGAAATCTGGTCCTTTTAGATATTTCCTCTATGTCACTCATTTAGGAAAACTTCACCTATTCCTACTGTAAGTTATAAGAACTGATTGTTTAGCCTATAGCAAACTCACTCTGGTGCTTCTTGAGTAAAAGCTTGAGATTTGGCTCCTGTCCACAGTAGCTGTACATGCATGAGTCAGATCGCCCTCAATATGCTCACACACGATCTCAGACCCCATCCTTTGGCCTTCAGTTTGCCTGCCTGCCAGACTACTAGGTAACACACGGTTTTGGTAACAAATGTATGTCACCGTGACTGAAACAACTGCAAATTCATTCTGATGTGACACTCTTCAAAGGGGCCTTGACCTGGCGAAGACCACCCTCTGGTCCAAAGCGCGTCACTCGCGTCCCTGAGTGTTTTCCTTATGTTTTTTTGAGCTGGGTAATTCCTTCTTGTGTTTTTCACTATGTGTTGTATAGAGTGCTCTAAACCCCTGTACTCAACAGTACACTTTTCAAATGATAATGTTTTTGTTTATTTTATTGTTTACCCATTATTGTGACTCTGTGACAGTGCCATTTCTTCTTTTTTTAAACATATGTTTTTCGGGCATTTCTGCTTTATTGGGATGGAGACAGTATTGACAGGAGGTTGTTGCAGCAACGTAGCAAAACCCACCAGAGGTCAATGTTGCCATTCAAAATGTAGAAAAGTGGTTATGATGATGATGTTTTCTTAATCTTTCTCTTCTCAAGAGATTGACAGTAGAGATTGACAGGAAGGATAGAGAAAGTAGAGATTGACAGGAAGGATAGAGAAAGTAGAGGTTGACAGGAAGGATGGAGAAAGTAGAGGTTGACAGGAAGGATGGAGAAAGTAGAGGTTGACAGAAAGGATGGAGAAAGTAGAGGTTGACAGAAAGGATGGAGAAAGTAGAGATTGACAGGAAGGATGGAGAAAGTAGAGGTTGACAGGAAGGATGGAGAAAGTAGAGGTTGACAGAAAGGATGGAGAAAGTAGAGATTGACAGGAAGGATGGATTAGAGAGACTTGCAAGACGTGTCGAGGGTCAGAATCAAACCAGGAACCTTGTAATTATGCGGTAGGCGCATTAGTGTGCTGGCGGTTTAATTTCTGTTATGTTGTCGCAGCAAAGTAGCAAAACCCACCAAAGGTCAATGTTGCAGTTGAAAATGTAGAATAGTGGTTATGATGATGATGTTTTCTCAATCTTTCTCTTCTCAAGAAAAAGTAACAAAACTATAGTGACAGAATTTCAATTCTGGCCCAGTCTTCTTAAGTTCACCATCCCCCGGAAGGAAAATGGATGTGAGCTCTGTGGAATGAGGTGTCAAAGATGTGATGTCATCAGCTTGGGTGGAATGAGATCGATTGTGGTTGGGTCTCCTTATCAACATTTCTCTATGAAGTATTCGCCTTGTAATAGTTGTATAAGTATACAGTATTATTAAAGCCTCACTTGAATCATTCTATTTGACCTTTCTTGCACTAATTCAGCACAAACTCAACAATTCTTTGCACATAGTGATAATTACATTGGAGTCAGATTATCAATGTTAGATATGCTTTGCTATAAACAAAATATAGCCAAAAGATCCTGCCACACCTTCATGTGGAAACTGATAGTAATATAAATCCATCAACACAACTTGGCTGTGGCTTATTTGGGTTTCCCTGCCCTTTGTCAATATGCTGTGTCACAATAGACGTGAGCCTGTTGAGTGAATGAGTATTTAACAGCTTTAGTAGAAACCACACAGACTCACCTAACCGTAACACAACATAGCCTTCCCTAACATAACTAACACTTCAATTCTATTCTTTACAAATGTGCGAAATGATAGCCACTGAATGCACGATTGACATTATGATCTCTAATAATGTTGTTTTTTCAAATACCACAATGCACTCTTGTCATACCTAACCGTAGCCTTAACTGGCATATGTACAGTCTGACTTTTAAGATTCCTTTAGAACAGAATCAGTCATCCATGACACACGCCACCTTTTTGCCACCAAACTATGCAACAGAGGTCACACAGGTGTACAGTACAAATATAGATCCTCTTGTTTAATGTCAGTGTTTACTCAAGCATGTTCGGATTGGCCTCTCATCCAGATCCTGATATTTTCTTTCCCAAACTCCACCCTTGTACAGTACAGTGCATTAACGATTCATGATTCATGATTCATGATACATGAACAATCATGTTCGGAGTAATTAATCTCTTTAGATGTACCTGCGGGTGTGTCGTCCTATCTAGGCATGTGTGATATCAGTCACCAATCTGGTTGTTCTTATTATGAATGCATCTCTCATACAGACGGAATTAATTCTGAATTGATTAAACTGTATGACACAGTACCAGCACATCACGTGGGCTAATTATAATATAACATATGCCAGTTGGAAGACGTTTTTATCCAAAGCAACTTACAGTATAGTGACTGCATGCGTGTTTGTATACAGGTAAAAAAAAAAAAAAAAAAAAAAAACATGTGTTTGATACCAAAGGCTCATTCCAATGAGCCCGCCCTCTGATTTCTACGTCCACCAGCCTCACGACAACACAAACTCACGACAACACAAACTCACGACAACATTACCGTTACTGACTCAATGCTCTGTCAACGGAGCCACACAGGACCGGCAAGGTCTGATCTAAAGGGCCATGTTGTCCACACAGTGATTCTCTTGGTGACACTTAACATGATAGTGGTCATATTACTGTGTAATTACTACAGTTAGCCACCGCCACAGTGAACCCCAACCATAACCGTGTTTTTTTTTAAGGGTTTTTTGGGCACAAAAAACAGTTGACAGTTGTTGGGCCCAATGATCCTTTAGTAATTCGAACCCTGGTAAAAAAAAAAATCCTTAAATGTCATGTATGTAAGTAACTGCTGTTACTATCAACACTGTAAGTGAATGGTTGTCTTCCTTGCGCTTGTAGACTCATTATTCCCATGCGTTTGTAATATTTGCATATTATTCCCATGTTGGCTGAACCCCAAGTGGCATAATGAAAGCTTCTGTTTGACCAGGTGTGGAGATCGTGAACTGACACCATTGCCCCTGCCCTGCACTGGCACTTTCTGAGGGCATTCCTCAGACAGAAATAGCCCGCTCAAACACTATGCACAAAGTTCAACTGGACATTTTTAGTGTCCTGCGGCTCCTGAACGTTGGATGTTTAGAATACATGGTCTACTCTATACTAGTTTTTACTATACTATATAGTATATATACTATACGAGTTTTTGCTTGCTACTGTACCCTATGTTTTTCTCCCCTGTGGGGAGTTGTTTTGCTTGGCTTGCTTTTTGGGGGGGTCTGTGGTTAGCTGTTGGTTCATTGTTTGTATTGTATTTATTGTTTATAATGTTTAGTATTGTTCTTGTTGTGAAACACTTTTGAGACATTTGTAATGTAAAAAGCCTACTACTACTACTATGGATCTCATTCATACATTCAGTAATACACAACACAATGGCATTATTGTGATTATTGGTACAATGTGATACCATTGGCTCGTACCAATAATCGCAGTCATGTAGACTCTTGTGCAGTCATGCTTGTGGAGTGCTTTAATAAGCGCTGTGATATCAGGAGTACCAAACCAAGAAGTGTGCTTGTTGTAACCTGTTGACCTGCAGTGTGGTGTGATGTGGTTTCTTGAGAAGACAAGGTGTTCACCACTGTTGTGTGACGTGATACGAAGTTATGGAAAGTCTGATCTAGGAGACAGGTTTCCTACGCACCTGTTGCAAGAGATGTGTTCCCATGACCCAGGGGGTGTGTAGTCAAGGTACAAGGTATGTAGAACACTTCTTTTCTTTGTTTTTTTCTTTGTTTTTTTGTTTTTATTTTGACATGAATGCCAAACCACATGCCAGAGAGAGTAGAAGAGCTTGCTGTGTTGTGGTCAGAGCTAATTGCACACAGCTTAGCTTAACTACTAGTGCAGCAGTTCCCAAACCTGAGGATCGGGAACCCATGTAGGGTTCCCTGATTTCAAATTTGGGTCCCCTGAAAAAATTGAACTAACCTCTATGAACATTTTTATTTTGTATGAAGGCCAAGATTATTTGTGTGTCGGCCTGTAGGCTATATTGCAGTGTTTTGGGGTTAATATCCAACCAATTGAAGGATCTTTTAGGAGATAAGAATACACTTGGTTGTCATTATCATGGTTGACAAAGTCCGCAATTAAGTTGTGTGGGGTCACAGAAAATGATTGATGTCAATTTGTGGTCACAAGACAAAACGTGTAGGAACCCCTGCGCTGGTGAGAGGAGTGAAGTGGTTGTATGTCATTTCAGTACAGGCGTATGCTAGTGAATCTGTGACTGTCTACCACATGTCACAGGATGACGGATTCTCTGGTGTGGAGATGGTGAGGTTGTGGTCATGTGACACAGCTGGAGAGTTTCTAAGTACAACCTGTCTCACAGCTTGAGTGAGTAAAGGCAAAACGTGCAATAAAGACACAGACAGACAGACAGACAGACACACAGAGTACAGTGGAGGGATGGATGGATGGATAGATGGTAGGATCAAGATCAGGGATGGTCAGAGAAATAGACAGACATATTGAAGCACTACAGACAGACAGACAAACAGACAGATGCATAGACAGTACAGTAGAAGGACAGACCGACAGACAGACAGACAGACAGACAGACACACCAACAGCATTGTAGGCCGATGGTAAGGGACATTTCCCCAAGCCTTTTTACTAAACTGATGGAAGCACTGCAGTTTTCACACTGTAATTTCTGATCCCAAATATGTCATTGTTGTTCTTGAGCTGGCTGGAGTATTACATATCTGGGAAGGGCTGGTTTACAATGAGGGTTATCTCCAAACAAACAGACAGGGTACCAGGGCCTCAGTATTGAGGTTAAGTACAGAACCAGGAGATCTTTCTGGATGATTTCTTGAAATTTGTTGGCCTGATATCCATATTTCCCTGGAAGTGTCTGGGATTCTTCTGGTAGAATGTCGTGCAATTGATAAACGATGTGTCAGTGATTCTAGAATTTGGCAGTGAAAGTCACATTTACGTGATGAGTATGTCCGAAATGACCTAATTGGCTTAAATCTTGTTATTTTGCTTGTGTAATCACCACCATTCACGCTTCTACGCAACAAAACCCTCCTCATCAGACCGAAAACGAAAACGTCTGAATTCCAGCCCCCATGTGCTAAATCAGGCTTGGCTCTTCTGTTGGTGTTGGTTGGGGATTAAGCCTTTTGTAGCAATATTTTCATGATTCCTCGACACTGGTTGGGTAAACAACTGGAATGTCTTTATTGGGGATTTAGCCCCAGGGGGGCAAGGAGACTGTTGTCTTTTTGTCTCAGACCACAGGAGACCAAGCCTTGACTCTGTGTTAAAGAGGTGCAACAGAGTGAGACTGTCAAGAATCCTTATACTCATTTCTAGGGTTCTGAGATTACTGCTGCATGGTTAACTCAAACTTTTGGATGAATGGTTTGCTTGAAAGATGTCTTGAAAGATTATTGCTCAAATTGAAGTTGTGATCGCACGCAGTGATCTTCAGACTGGTGCCAGTCAATCTCTCTTCTGCAGTTGAATTGAGTGGGAGGAGTATTCCTTGGTTTAGACGCTCGTCAACGTGTTGTCATTTGTCACTGTTTTGCATGAAAAGCAACTGGAGATTGTCAATTACCTCAGCCAGCCTCAGGACAGCACGGATGAGTGAGTTTCTATGCCAGTTGATCTGTTCTCACTTGTCACTGTTTTGCATCTGACAGCTAATCTAACTTTTTTTTAACTACCCAGCAAATCTATCTATTGTTCAAACCACCAACTTTTTTCTACTACCAAAATAAGACTTTGCAAGCCCACAAAGTTTCTTCTGGAACTTATTTTTCTAGTTATTATTATTATTATTATTATTATTATTATTATTTGTAATCAGATAACATCACTCTTTTCTATCCTGCCTCCCCATCTCCGATTGGTTAGTTAGTAATAAGGGTAAAACCGCCAAACCAAAACCAACCCCTACTGTAATTCTTTTTCTCGTTCACTTCCACATAGAAACTGAAAATGGTGTAAGCGTGGGCTCCTACATGGACCCTATGCTTCTCCATGCACCTTAGGGGAGTGCACAAGTGCGCACTTCAGAGAAAACAGGTGGAGAATTGGGCCGCAGAGACTCAATGGTGTGACATCAGAGGAGAGTGTGTGTGCTGTAGAAGCCTGCAGCACCTGTCCGTCACACTCCTGGTCCGCCGTGACAGGAACAGTACAGGTGCCGGCCACGTTCCTGCGCCAAGGCTGTGTTTTGCTAATCCAGTTAAAAGATGAGCCAGTCTAGGACTGGCCTGCCTAGCTTGTGTGTGTTGCGTGCGTTGTGTGTGTGTTGCGTGCGTTGTGTGTGTGTGTGCGTTGTGTGTGTGTCTGTGTGTCTGTGTGTCTGTGTGTGTGCGTTTCATGTCTGATGTTCACATGCATCGCTAACGGCATGTAGAGTCACGTCATCGGCTTCAGGTGTTAGCGTGAATTCGTCGACTCATCTTAACTTGAGGGCATGGTGCATTTTGGGTATTCTTCATGGAATCTAGGATCTGATATGATCTGATATGATCGAGTATCTGTCACACAGGGCTGGGATAAATCAATCAATCATGATTAACCATGGAATATCATTTGGAGTCAGATATGACAATGTTAACTTGTTAGTTGGTCATGTGACCACTTGTGTAGAGCCCATGTTATCATGTCCAGACCCGTGTGAAGGTTTACTTTTTCTATATATATTTTTAGGGTATTTCTGCTTTATTGGGATAGAGACCGTAGAGATTTGACAGGAAGGATGGGTGAGAGAGAGGAGGGATGACATGCAGGATATGTCGATGGCCGGAATCGAACCAGGGACCTTGCGATGATACGGTATGCGCCTTAGTGTGCTACGCCACTGAACGCCCTCTTCTTCAGTGTTTTTATCTCCAATTCTTCAGTATGGAATATCAGCTGCCTTTGTCCGACAAGTAAGCACCAACTAGGGGACAAAATCTGGTATTATCACACTCCTAGTGGGATATTACACACACTACTTCAATGACCAATACCTTTGGACAAGGCAACCTCCAGATTACCAGATTAACCATAAATACATCACAGAGGAGGAAGAAACCAAACTGCCACTGCTGCATATTCAGTGTCAGACATGGAGAACTGATATTCCATACTAGTTGAATAACTGTATCTTCTGAAAGAGGTTTGGAGTTTGGAGTGCAGTAGCTCTTCCAGTTTGACTCCCAGAATGTAAATTATGTGTTTTGCATAAAGTGGCAGAGGATGTCCACAGTAAGAATTCGACAAATGATGAGAATGTGATTTCTTTACGATGTCTCCCGGGCTCATTCAGCTGTAATTGGGACATTGCAGAACTGGAGGACATTTTCTGTCCTACCCATGAAATTTCAAATAATCCATGTTCAAAATACTAAAACATGCAACTATACTTGTTGTGTGAATTATACTTGTCCTGAGACAAAATGTAAATATAGTTGTAGAAAAAGTGGTTCCAAAATATTATTTAAAATACCAAATAGCTCTCGAGCACCCCCTAAAATAGCATTTTTCTCTTGCATGTCAAATATAACAGTTAAAATAAGTAGTTTAAATCTACTTATTATCTAAAGTAGTTTAAATCTACTTTTTCTGTTGTTGATGATGTCTCTTGTAAGTGTTACCGAAACCTATTTAGCCTGGCGGAGGAAGAGAAAAACCAGTGAGACACAGAAGCCATTTGCTAACACCATGGGTCGACCAAAGGTAAGTCCTCTCTTCTATTTTTTTCATCTTTTCAGCCTTGATTGTGTGTGTCACTCCAACCAACGCAACCCTGTTACTCATATTATCAGAATGAGACAAATGAATTTCAAAGTTTTCTTTCTTTATTTATATGACTAAGTTTGTCCTTGACCTTGACAGTAACCTTACGTTCCACAGCTAGCCTCTATTCCTGAGGTAAAAGCTAACATTAGCATTGATTTGCAACCCTGTTACTGTAATTAGAGTAACAGGGTTGCACCTCCTTCAGTTCACTCAGAAGGGATAGAATCTATTATCTATAGTAAAATTAAATGTGAACGAATAATTTAGCATAATCTACAATGTATTACCGTATTTTCCAGAATATAATTTAGCATAATCTACAATGTATTACCGTATTTTCCAGAATATAATTTAGCATAATCTACAATGTATTACCGTATTTTCCAGAATATAATTTAGCATAATCTACAATGTATTACCGTATTTTCCAGAATATGAATTGCCATTTATTTTATTTTATTGCCACCAGGGTAGCCTAAGCATGCTAAGGTTGCAACAACTACCTGGATGGGATCATTAACTCAAAATGAACTCAACTGTGTTTAAATCATGTTCAGATCATTTACGTTACGTTAATAGACATTTTTAAAATTTTAAATTGACTTCTACAGAGTTCTTGCACACCGTTGAGCGCTGGTGAACAGAGGAGGCGCTACCGTGCCAGGCGTGGTGCTGCTGAACAGCAGAGGCGCTACCGTGCCAGGCGTGGTGCTGCTGAACAGCAGAGGCGCTACCGTGCCAGGCGTGGTGCTGGTGAACAGAGGAGGCAGCAGTAGAAACAGGGAAGAAGAGAAGGCGAAAAGACTGCAGTGTGAGAGTGCAGCGTGCCCAGCGGAAAAAGTGGAAGGAGGGAAAGACGGAAAGAGGCTCTGCCATGAAAAAGGTACTTGAAGGATTGAACACCCCTCCAGTCAGCCCTGGTCCTCCAGTCAGCCCTGGTCCTCCAGTCAGCCCTGGTCCTCCAGTCAGCCCTGGTCCTCCAGTCAGCTCTCCACCTGGGACTTCCAAGTAGCAAGTAGATCCTAAGGATATATTTAAGTAAAGAAAGGTAAAGGAACTGTATCTGGACAATGAACAGTGAAATAGGCATCACTTTTACCTGATAGGTATAATCTGTAATTGTTACAAGTCATTTCTGGTAATGACTGTTTGTTTGGTGCAAAACTACAATTTGGAAAAGGTCACTGGGCACTTTATTAGGAACACCTGTACACCTTCTCATGGTGGAGGTGGTGTAAAGGTGTGGGGAATGTTTTCATGGCACAATTTGCGCCCGTTAATACCAATCAATCATCGCTTGAATGCCACAACCTATTTGCGTATAGTTGCTGACCATGTGCATCCCTTCATGGCCACAATTACCCATCTTCTAATGGCTACTTCCAGGACTTCTGCAGGAATTGCATGATGCAATCATGTAATCATGGACCAGAATCTCAAAGGAAGGATTCCACAATGCTGTTTTGAGAGCAAAGGGAGGCCCTACCCAGTGTTAGTATAGTGTTCCTAATAAAGTGCTCAGTGAGTGTATGTCTATCATGCTCACTGTTCTGCACATTTCCCCCCTACTGGGTTACATCTAGGCTTTATTGCCACAAAGCTTCACAAGATGCACATCATCGACGCATCCAATTTGGAGAGCCTGACACAAGCCATCACGTGTGACACCACAAGCAAGAAATGTATGTCTGGGAAATGTGAGAAATGCAGCAAGAATACCTATACACTCACAAGCCACTACAGAGCCATCGATTGTGTCTCCTACCTTCAGTGGGCCACTTTGGACAAAGAGCACAAAAATGATCCTGGAGCGCTTTGAAAAAAGAACTTGAATGCTCCCATGAAGAGCTGGTGGAAACGTTCGCCATTTTGCTCCTAAAGTTCAGGCGCCAGGTCCCTGCTCACAGTACCTCTTTTGTACTGACATTTTCAAGAAGGGGTTTACAAGAGGAACCTGGAACTACTTCGAAGCCAGCCATGGCAAACGTGCCCCAGATGGTGTGGGGGGCACATTGAAGAGGAGGGCCGACAGCCTTGTCAGCCAAGGAGTTGATATCCCCACGGCATTGTCCCTGTACCAAGCTCTGAGTGAAGGACAATCGAAGATGAATTTGTTTTACATTCAGGAGCAAGCCGTGGAGGATGCAGTGAAAGAAATGCCAGCTGACTTTCCAGCCGCACCGTCCACCATGCTCCACCAGGTGGTCACTCTTTCACCTGGGACTCCAACTCTCTACCACGACGTCAGCTGCACGTGTTCTGCAACAGGGAATCTGGAGTGTGATTGCCAAAAAACCAAGCGCTTCAGCTTTAATCCCACAGATGACCACACAGAAGACCCCATCCACAGCACACCAGAAGAAGTGCAGTGGCACAGTCCAGAGGTTGTGGGGAAACAGTGTGCCCTGGTGTACGACCACACCATCTACCCAGGGATCATCCAAGAGGTGAGTGAGACCCACTGCCAGGTGAAATGTATGCATAGAGTGGGGGGAAACCGTTTTTTTTCTGGCCGTCGAGGGACGATCTCCATTGGTACCCCTTAGAGGATGTGCTGACTCTCATTCCTCCCCCAGAGGACGTTACCTCAAGCTACATGGCCATCGCAAGAGAGGTATGGGATACTCTGGCCAGCCACGAAAATTAAATCCGAATCAGCTTTCTAAAATATCGATCAGTTATTGATCAGACTATTTTTGATATGCTGATTCATTTTAATGCCAGGTTGTCGGCCTACTGTAATATGACTATTTTTCATGTTTGTCCATTGAATATTTGATCAGATCCAGTTTGTGGTCTTGTTGACATGTTTATTTTTGATCATTTCTACTGATCCTGTTAATCCTTCATCGAAAAGATATATGAAATATTATTAAACAACATTTCTGTGGTCCTGAGTATTTATTTGTCACATTTGTCATGATCAGAAGTAATGTATCCATTCAACCCTGTTACTTTGCGTAACCCTGTTACTCTAATTTCAACCCTGTGTCCATATCATTTTTACTCAAATAATCATAAATGATTTTCTCAGCTCACAAGGTTTTAACTTATTGTCCTTTTAATAGTTTGAATGATTATATGCATAATGTATTTGAGCAAATATTTGAAAATAAATACTGAAATTAGTAAAAAAATAAATAAAAAAAAAACAATTGAAAAGTTGGGCAAGATAGATTTCAAAAGTTGCTTAAATTAATATAAGTCAAGTTTTATCTGAAATTAAATGAGTATTCAATGTGAATGTGACTTTATTTACTTAATGGTAAATTATTTAATCAACCATATTTTAAAATATACTTTTTTTCAGGTTCCTGAGTATTCGTAACAGGGTTCCAAGCATAGCATACAACAAATAAATCTCATAAAAACTGTACCTTTGATGCCTGAGCTGGACAAATCAAATCATTTGATGGTTTATTACCTGTTTTTCTTAAATACATAACAGAAAATGATCAAATAAAGGGTTAATTTTTCAAAAGTTTTGATGCCAAAATTATCCTCCAATTCTGGAATGACCCACATAGGTATAGACATTGAAGTCAAGGCTGGCGCCACATTAATCAGTCTACAGCGTTGACAAGAGTAGTTCTTCCAGTTTTACTGCAGTATCAGTATGTACAGTATTTGTTTTTTCACTCCTTTACCCTCCTGCCGAATATTAACAGCTGTTAACATTGTCATATTTTTTGATTTTCCCAGTCGAAGACATAGACTTGACCTGGATTTGACCCACCGTTGTGTACTTTCAACTTGTGGCCATTCTATGGAAATAGATGCTGGTAGTGACCGTAACCACAGTGCCCACAACATGTGTTGCGTTTTTATTGATTTTATTTATCTGTGGTCGGTACGTAGGCAACTGATGGTATCACTGTTCAAAGACCTCTTGCGTTGATGGTGACCGCTTGTCGATGGTGACGTTTCAACGATGAACCACTTGTCAGCATTATTCTTGTGTTGCTCTGCGCACCGTTTCGTTTGAGCGCGTCAATTAAATCACACACACAATCTCTGCATTGTTTTCGTCTTTTCGATGAAGTCGCAGACTCCTATTAAGCTCTGCGTGAGAGTTTGTCCTTTTCCTAGACGTGTGTACTGTACAACAAGCAGCAGTAAGCATCTGGGGGCCACCTAGTACTATCTCTCTCGAGCAGTGGAGGCTGGTGGAGGTAGAAATCAACATGAGCCCGTCCTCCGATTTCAGCCTCCCCTCCTCTCTAGTGCTATCTCTCTTTGCTGGGCGGAGGGGAGGAGGAACGGTATCATACAGAAACAGAGGCATGCTGTAGTGTGTGTGTGTGTGTGTGTGTGTGTGTGTGTGTGTGAGAGAGAGATTGGCTACTACGGTACTTCAAACTGGCGGCAAAGAAATTGGAGGCTATCTGTATGCAAAACAGTATGGCTGGTGTAAACAAGACGAGTGGGATGCAGTCTGAGCTGCTTGTGGTCAAGTTAACGTTGGCGCTGCCAGTGCCTACTGCATTTGAGAAGGGCATGAGATCATCTTTGTGAAGTGACACACCAGCAAGCATGACTATTATTATTATTGTTGTTGTTGTTGTTGTTGTTGTTATTATTATTATTACTATTGTTATTATTATTAGTAGTAGTAGTATTGTTATTATTATCAATAATTATAATAATAATAACAATAGTAATAATAATAATAATAATAATAATAATATCATCCCTGCCAAAGACAGTATTGATCCCTACGTTGTTACAGTGCGTTGTTGGAGTCATGGTTACAGTGTGTTGTTGGAGTCATGGTAACTGTGCACTCCTTGGAAAAAAGTTCCATCTATGGTAGAGTAGTTTTTTGGAATCCTTTTTGGTTCCACGTGAGAACCCTTTATTGTTCTATTGTGACATCTATTTCCAAGAGGGGCCTCTTCAAGTAATTCGGCCAATATTTGAACAATGACTCTGGTTAATGTGTAATATGCTCCTCCACATCCTTTTGTTTGGGACCAACAACTGGCCAGTGTGTTTATGGTGGCTGAATATGTATGGGAGGTCATTATGTTGCCCCTTTGACTCCATCATAATGTCCGTTAACCAGTCATCTGAGATGCACTCTCTGATATGGGTAGAAGTTACATTGAATTTTTTTTTGTTAATGCTAAAGTTAGTAATTAAATTTGACATATGACATTTCCATCAGGCAGTTTAACTCGTTCCGTTGGTGCTGCCTGAGTGAAGTGACATTTGTCAAGGATCACCTGATCTGTAGGCGGAACGCTGTGTGTTCCTTAACTAAGGTCACGCACGCACGCACGCACGCACGCACCCACTATTAACAACATGAGCATCAACATGGCTTTATCTTCACTCACGAGGGAAAAAAAAGTCTCTGCTGTACATTACCCTAAAACTACATTACCACTTCTTCATTGCCAATACCGATTCCGAGTACCGAACTTTGACAGATACCGGGGACCGATACCGGGGACCGATCTGACAAAAGGCTCTTTTATCTAATGTGAAAAGCTACTGCCACCCCTGAAAACACCGCCCCTCAAAACACCGGCCCTCAAAACACCACCCCTGAAAACACCACCCCTAAAAACACCGCCCCTCAAAACACCACCCCTAAAAACACCGCCCCTGAAAACACCACCCCTCAAAACGCTCGCCTTTCCAATGTGGTGGCATCAAGCAGCTTTGCTGGCGTCTGCGTCAAGCGCGGACACGGTTGTTATTGGGGGTGCTCAGTGGCGTAGCACACTAAGGCGCGTACCATGTCATCGCAAGGTCCCTGGTTCGATCCCGGCCATCGACATATCCTGCATCCCTCCTCCGTCCTTCCTGTCAATCTCTACTATCTCTATCCCAATAAAGCAGAAATGCCCTTTAAATGTATTTTTTTTTTTTAAATAAAAAGACATGGTTGTTATTGTTGTCACCACACTGTCACCCGTGTCATCAGCTGTGCAGCCGTCAGTCGACAAAACGTCTTTGGCAAGTTTCTATGACAGTTTCTGTGTGTGTGTGTGTGTGTGTGTGTGGGTGGATCGGTGAATCTCGGTGCCTATCTCTGATTCCCGATCCAGCATTTCGGTGCCACATCTCCACATCGGTGCATCTCGACCGAAAACCCAAAACGGGTCCTTCAGCGTGTCCCTTTAAGACGACCCTGAGGAACCCCCTTTCTCTCTCTCATTGAGGAGAGTCGATGCAACGAAGTGTGAAAAGATACACAACAGCATGCTAACAATGCTAACAATCCCCTCTGTCCTGGAGTCACTCTCACACTGTCAGCAGGAACCATTGTAAACCTCATGGAATGATTTGTTCACACACTCACACACACAAACACACACATTCCAGACACACACACACACACACTCTCTCTCTCTCTCTCTCTCTCTTTCTCTAGAATGGGGAAAGAAACCTGTACTTTTCCACCAATACAGGACCCCTCTTTCACTCCTCCCTGAAGGGCCCAGTGGTTGTGGCGCAACACTCTGTGTAGACTAGAGCCAGGCAGGAGGAACTGGCCATCAGACCAGTGTGAGATAGTCAGCCTAGCTGTCCACACTGCACTGCAGACCAAACCACCTATCTTACCTGCTACTAAGATCCCTTCGACTCTGTCTGGTAAAAACCAAACATCTTATTTTATGTTTGAGGGTTTTTTGGGGGGAATTTTCTTCTTCTGTGAGGGTAAGACGTGACTTGGCTCTTTACCCTGTTTTTTTTTTTAAATATATATATATATATAATTAAATAATTAGGATGTATTATTTTTTTTTGTATCCGGTCTTGGCAGGCACACTGTTTCTCCCGGGGCATGCTTGGCTCGCTGGTGTGCTGCCGTCTCCAACGGTGTCTATATTTGCTCACCTTTTTCAAGCCTTTGCTTTTGATACCGTGTGTGTTTTTTGATTGAAATGTAATCCGTGTCAACGGTGGCAGCAGGCGGATTACTGTGATCAGGTTTATGATGTATGCTGTGTTTATGTACTTATGCCCCGACCGCAAGGCAAGGCGTAGATTACACGAGTGTTGATCACTAACATAATGTCATCACAGTGGTTTTGGAGCTGCGGTTGGTATCTACTTAGTTATCTCAAAGAGCCTGGTTATCTCAAAGGTGTTGAGGCTGCTGAATGCTCTGACTTGGAAACGTGAACATTTGAAATTGAGAAACATGCTGTACGCATGTGTGTAAATAGGGTCTGTCAAGCGTGCTTCTCAAGCCCAGTTGTCTCACTCTGTCTGCTAGTTAAAACCAGGACAGGACGGCGCTGCTTGAGTCGTGGGTTGGTATCCTAACATGCCAGGGGGTAACTAAGTCAAAACATTACTTAACAGCTGTCTAGTTTAGCTTCCTAGTGTGAGCTGTCCCACATTCTGATGGCTATAGCTTGTTGTTGTCTGTCATTGAAAATTACTATCTATTATTATTATCTATCATTATTATTATTGATTGATTTTTCACTGAAATATATGAACAATAGTCTATAGTCATATCATGATGATTATTTATATATATATATATATATATATATATATATATATATATATATATATATATATATATATATATACACAGTACCAGTCAAAAGTTTGGACACACCTTCTCATTCAATGATTTGTCTTTATTTTTTATTATTTTCTACATTGTAGATTAGTATTGAAGACATCAAAACTATGAAGGAAGACATATGGAATTATGTAGTAAACAAAAAAGTGTTAAACAAACCAGAATATGTTTTATATTTTCGATTCTTCAAAGTAGCCACCTTTTGCTTTGATGACAGCTTTGCACACTCTTGGCAAGGTGTGTCCAAACTTTTGACTGGTACTGTATATATATATATATATATATATATATATATATATATATATATATAATTTCTTAATTAAGTTATGTTGAAAATGGTTTCTGGATGAATTCAGAGAGAGGAAAGTTTAGGACCTGTGGTTGTGATGTGCTGTAAGCAGAATCCTTCCTGGTGAGCAGAAAAGTTGTGTCATAACAATCAGGACAAGCTTAATCCTTGGACATACTGAAAGAGAATTTTTATTTTTTTTAAAAAGGGGGTATTTAATTTGAGAAGTTTGTTATGCAAAGCTTATTATTGTCTGATTTATTTTCTTCCCTGTTTTGATATTATTATTTTTTTCCCCTTCCTTTGGTTGTGAAATCTAGGCTTGTTCAGAATGTGGTACAGTCAAGTCAGTGAGCAGTCTGGAGTTTTGGCCCTACAGTAATCTGTTTCAGACAATAGCACATTGTCTAGACGGCTGGTTTTCAGGAAAAATGCTAATCTTATCTTTTGTCTTATCCATTTTTTTACATTTTAAATTGTTGACATTTGCCAGACGCTTTTATCCCAAAATTACGACAAGTACATTTGTCTAAAGTAAGTGAATCATCTATACATCTATATAATCATCTATATCAGTCATCACAAGCAAAAATGACGCAAACGAGTGATGCTGTGAGAAACTTGTTCCTCGAATTGTTTTACAGTGATTTTAAATAGTAATTGTTTTGAAAAAATTGATGAAAAGGAACTAAAAATGTGTTGCCTTGCGCCCCCCCCCCCCCCCTCCCTCCCTCCCCCTCCCCCCTCCTCCTTCTTTGTCACGTCTCCTTTCACAGCATAGAAAAGTTCCAGGATTAGAACAGCGTTAACACAAAGGAGAGACGCCACTTCTGCTACAGTCAGAAAACACAACACAACACCCTGAAGGAGCGAACATCAGGACGCGACGCAGCACGCCAGCCACTGCTTCAAACACACACACACACACACCTACACACACACACACACACCCACACATACCCACACACACACACACACACACACACACACTACAGTACTGGGCCGTCCCAAAGAAGAGAGGAGAGAAAGACGTAGATCCCTCCCTCCCTCCCTCCGCTAGAACGTACTCCAGCTCCCCAAGTATGGAGGACAAGCAGTTCCCCGGGATTCTGGTGAGTTTGGACCCTTTATTTGTTTGATTGTGTTGTCTTATTCAGTGTCTCTCTCTCTCTCTCTCTTTCCCTCCTTCACCTCTCCCCGCACTCTTTCTCTTTCTGGTCCCTCTCCCCTTTTTTCTTGAGGACTTGGGGAACAGTCCTGGCCTCTTCGGTGTCTAGGACAACTAGAGTGTTTGTTGTGAAATGTATCGTGAAATCGGTTGAATTAAGGTGTTATTGGTGGTGGTGGGGGGTGTGGGGGGGGGGGGGTGTCTGAACTCTTCTTTTGAAAGTGATCACACTTCTTGAGCGGTATTGTGTGATTGGTTGATGAACGATAGTGAGCAGCTGTTGGAGGTTGAGAATTAGCCTGTCTGAACCTGAGAGAGAGAGAGAGAGAGAGAGACCCACCCACACCCACACCCACCCACCCTACATTAGCTGGCCACTTGTATGCTGGTCATGTGTCAATTCACTAAAGGCACAATCTGGGATTTATTCTACTGTTGTCAATGGTCAATTCAGTTCTCGTTACAATACCCATTGATTCTGAAAGAATATGATTTATCTGACTGAAAAACGACTTGTGGATTGCCCCTTTAAAGCCACCCAGTCAGGTTTGTCAGTCCTGGGACACGGCCTGCGGATCAGCTGAGGGGACGTGAACTGAAAAGACCTACATCTCCTGTTACTGCAGCTGAGAAACGTTCAGGGATCGTTTGATTTCTGGACTCGTGCTGTAGACTTGATTTGTGATCGCTGATTTTGAGTTTCTCTGAACGAAAAGTATAATGTTGTGAATCCTTAAGCCCCACCCCATTTGTGAGATATTCAGTCGACAAAATGTAAAGGAATCCACTTGACGACAACTCATTGCGTCACTCACTGTGTTCAAACCGTTTAAAAAAAACTCATTTGTCAAGACACCTGTATTTCACGGAAACTTTCCCTCTCCCTTATCTTTTCTAGGCAATCTTGTCATGACTTGTCACATCATTTACCAGCATCACAGCTGGTAGGGAGGGCGGTAGGGATTGGAGGATGGGCTCATTGTGATGCGTGGAATGGAATAATGAATGGAGCCCGTCCTCCGTGTTCTACCTCCACCAGCCTCCACTGCACAGCAGTCATGGAATACTTCCATGGCCTCTGTAGGTGGGAAGATTGAGACAAGATGCTGAATGAAGGGGCTTGTCTGTCTGTCTGTCTGTCTGTCTGTCTGTCTGTTGGTGATCTGTCCGTTTGTTTGTATGGATCAGGTATACAGCTGGCTGTCTGCCTCTCTGTCTGTCTGTTGGTGATCTGTCTGTTTGTTTGTATGGATCAGGTATACAGCTGGCTGTCTGCCTCTCTGTCTGTCTGTTGGTGATCTGTCTGTTTGTTTGTATGGATCAGGTATACAGCTGTCTGTCTGTTTGTTGGTGATCTGTCCGTTTGTTTGTATGGATCAGGTATACAGCTGGCTGTTTGACTCTCTTCTGTAATTGTGACTGGACAGTGTGTCCTTGGCTGGGGGCCGAAACAGAAACACTCCACTGAACTCTAATACAGTTCGTACACACACACACACACACACACACACACACACAAACACACACACACACACACACACACACACAAGCCCCCCCCCCCCCCACACACACACACACACACTCTCTCAGGGCCACACAGAACCACTCCACTGGACTCTAAAACAGCTCATTCACAACTTGACTGCCTCATGTGGATTAATTAGACATCATGCTATGCTGCCTGAGTTGATTCAGGGGGGAGTGATGTCATAGTTGAGATTGACTTGGAGAGAATAGATAGTGTAGGACTTAAAGTGCTTGTAAGTGTGTGTGTGTAGGTGTGTGTGTTCAACGAAAACTCTTGATGAAG
>NC_139672.1:15303107-15305607 GCF_951799395.1 Argentina silus | reverse complement strand
AAAAGAAAGAAAAAAGAAATCCAACGCAGCTGAAATCCCCCACCGGTTGAAATTGTGTTTATCTTTGAAAAAGGACATATGTATCTTTTTTTTTTTTGTATTGATTGATTGATTTATTTGACAAAAAAACACTTTTTCTTTCTATCGACCACAACAAATCTAGTTCTCTCTCAATAGGCTGCATGATTACGATGTTTGTAATGGTTATCAAGCGTACACCCCCCCCCCCCCCCCACACCCCCACCCCCCAAGGCTTTTCTCTAAAATTATGACAAACGATTGTCCCCAAGAAGCCTGTGTGTGAAATGTGGTCATCTTGTGTACGCCAGCTTCTTCCTATGATGTAATCAAGAGATACTTTGAGGGCAAGTTGAAGATGAGTTGAACGAATGCACCCCCCCCGAACCCCCCCCCCCGCCCCCGTTTAGAGGCAGCCTCCCCCCAAGATTTCCTTGTATACACTCACCGAACACTTTATTAGGAACACCTGTACACCTTCTCATGGTGGAGGTGGTGTAATGGTGTGGGGAATGTTTTCTTGGCACACTTTGGGCCCATTAATACCAATCAATCATCGCTTGAATGCCACAGCCTATTTGAGTATTGTTGCTGACCATGTGCGTCCCTTCATGGCCACAATTGACCCATCTTCTAATGGCTACTTCCAGCATGATAATGCACCATGTCACAAAGCAAAAGTCATCTCAAACTGGTTTTATGAACATGACAATGGGTTCAGTGTTCTTCAGTGGCCTTCCCAGTCACCGGATCTGAATACAATAGAACACCTTTGGGATGTGGTAGAACGGGATATTCACAGCTTGAAAGTGCACCTGAAAAATCTGCAGGAATTGCGTGATGCAATCATGTCATCATGGACCAGAATCTCAAAGGAATGTTTCCAACATCTTGTGGAATCAATGCCATGAAGAATTTAGGCTGTTTTGAGAGCAAAGGGAGGCCCTACCCAGTATTAGTATAGTGTTCCTAATAAGGTGTTCGGTGAGTGTATATAGGTGTGTGTGTGTGTGTGTGTGTGTGTGTGTGTGTGTGTGTGTGTGCGTGCGTGCGTGTGCATGCGTGTGTTTGTCTGCACATGTACGTGTCTCTGTGTGTGTGCCTGTGTGCGCGCATGTACCTGTCTCTGTGTGGGTGTGTGTGCGTGTCTCTGTGTGGGTGTGTGCACGCACGTGCGTGTGCGTGTGCGTGTGTTAGTATAGTGTTCCTAATAAAGTGCAGGGTGAGTGTATGTCCCCTTCATGCTGCTGGGTACAGCATGATGCAGCGGACGCCGGTTCTCTCCTGTTTAACCAGCCAGATAAAGAACCTTCACCCTTCACCCAACTTTGATGTCCCTCGGCCGACCCAGGCCGTCCTCCGTGTCCTCAATGCACAATATGCTTTTATTGATTTGGGGAGTGTGTTGTTGTATACATGGCTGTAGGCCCATAGCTGTAGAGTGAGCTACACCGGGCTGTACGCAACATGCCTCATGTTTCCTCCTACTCCTCTGAAATTCTGTGTATTCAACAATCAACATCGGGACTCAAGAAAGATCAACATTTGCCGGTCACGAATCGAGCGTGAGATTTTCACAAACGGGAGGGGAGGAAAAATTCCCGTCCAGTTGTTGTTTCATCCCCGCCGTTTGTTTCATCCTCGCCGCCATGAAAGTCCTCTTCCTGTCTTCCGCTCCTCGTCCCACTCTGAGAGCGGCGCCCGCTGATCTGATCTGCTCGTTGTCGCGTCCACGTGAGCCCCGGCGAGAGTCACATGTACCTCACTTTCATCCCCAGCAAAGGGTCCCATATGTTTGTCAGAAATGTGTGTGTTGTGTGCTTTTTCCAGCCCGATTTGTTCCCAAACCTACTCCACTGAGCCCCACTCTCCCTCCAGGGGATTCGAGCTACACGCTATTTATAACAAATTAACAGCTGGGACCCTTCCAGCGAAATTACGGACGGGGATGGGGGGTGGAGGGAGGTGGAGGGGGGGGGAGATGGGGATGGGGGGCGGATTGTGGGTGGAAGAGAAATTATCATGGAAACTTCAGATTAACCCAAGCGTTTGGAATAGGCTCTCCTGTGCCCCTGCGAAGCTGCCAGGCGAAGCAGACGTCACTCTTTCTGGCTCTCTCTATCTTTCTCTCTCTCTCTCTATCTTTCTCTCTCTCTCTTTCTCTCTCTCTCTCTCTGTGTAAACTGGTCGAAGAGAAATGTGCAGGAAGTTGTTTTCCAACCGTAGCTCCCAATGAATTTGTCCTTTTGTTGCCAGCGCGGACAAAAGCTTTCTGAGGCGCCAAAACTGGGACGTTTTGTGTTTTCTGACCTCTCTCTCTCTCTCTCTACCTCTCTCTCTTTACCTCTCTCTCTCTCTCTCTCTCTCTACCTCTCTCTCTCTCTCTCACTCTCTCTCTCTCTTTACCTCTCTCTCTCTCTCTCACTCTCTCGCTTTCTTTTTCTCACTTTGGATGTAAATGTTCGTGTTACTCCAGAAAAGA
>NC_139672.1:15223107-15298107 GCF_951799395.1 Argentina silus | reverse complement strand
ACAACAACAACAACAACAACGACAACGACGACAAGAGTATGTTGACTTCGTCGTCCGATTCAGACCTATTATTTCCCGACTTCCTGTTTTCCTTTGAACAGCGACGTCCTCTTTCCACATGCTCCGTGACCTTGAATGAGAATATGCTAATCAGCCTTTCTACGCAACTCCCATTCCTGTTATGCATGGTCATGATCCTTAGACGCGAGATAGAGAAGTCAATGCGTCCTGTCTCCACCCTACAGCTCATCACATTAACTCATGGAGTGCCTCCACTCAACCGCTCGGCCGCCATTGTCCCCGGCTATCAAACGGCCATTAGGCCGCGATCCAAGTGTCTGTCAACTTCTGACACCGAGCGAGCAAGGAGCCTGTGTTCAGGACTTGGCCAAGGGGGGCTCTGGCTTCTTGAAAGCCCTCCTTTGTGACGGGCCAGATCTTGGGTTCTCCATTTTCTTTATCTGTTCTTCCCACCCCTATTGTGATGCCCTCTCTCTCTCTCTCTCTCTCTCTCTTTTTCTCTCTCTCTCTTTCTCTTCGAAATACTGTCTTTGTCACGAAAGTCGGTTGGCCGTACGTGTTGAGAGCACCCCCAATAAAAGACGGGATCGTTGGGACTTTTTGAATAAAAAGAAAGAGAGAGAGAGGGAGAGAGAGAGAGAGAGAGAGAGAGAATGTGTGAATTGAAAGGGTGGAGCTGTACAAACATGTCTGTGGAGACAGCGGGGAAGGATGGCTTTACGCCCTCGTGCCCCGCGCTACCACATACAGGAGAGAGGGACTTGGCAACGTCAGGGGACTTGAGGATTTGAGAGTCAAGTGTTGGTGAATGGGAGTGTTGGTGGTCCTCGGGGGGCTGCCTGCCTGCAGCTGCCTGGAAAACAAGTGGAAGAAACAGGGGAGAGACAGGCCGGCTAGCTAACGTCGACCAGTGGCAGCGGCCCGCGCGCGACTCCCTCACTCACTCCTGTCTTTAATCTCTTGGGGGGGCGGCGGGGGGGGTTGGGGGGGTGGGGGGGGTTGGCGCTTGGCAGGGGCTCTGACTCCAGCCTGCTAAACTACCAGCCCACCCCCCCTCAACACAACACACCCCCCCCCCCCACAACACCCCTACCCCGACGCCCCCCCCACTCTGTATGCTAGGCAAGGTGCTGGAATGACAAGGAGCTATTCATGCCAGAGGTGGAGGCAAAGGCTGTGGATCTCTCCTGTCTTGTTGGGGGGGATGGGAGGGGGGTTTGGTGTGTGGGGGTGGGGGGAGGATGAAGGGGGGCGGGGGGGGGGGCGGCATTTTCCTGAAATGGTGAAGTTGAACAGAAAGGGGACAGAGAGAGGGAGGGAGAGAGGGAGGGAGAGAGGGAGGGAGAGAGGGAGGGTGAGAGGGAGGGTGAGCGCAAAGCGAGCGAGAGATGGAGTGGGAGAGAGAGAGAGGGGGGGGTGGTGGAGGGGCGGGAGTGAGTGAGACAGGAGGGAGGGAGGGAAAGAGAGAGAGAGAGAGAGAGAGAGAGAGAGAGGGCTACCATGCCGAATGATTGAGAGAGGCGGAGAGGAAGCAGAGCTTCATCAGATGAAATGAGGTGAAAATAATCCAGGCATTAATCAAGGCAGGGTTCGGAAGGAGGGGGTGCTTTTTCCCTCTTTTCTGCGGAACACGAAAGGAAAGGTGTGAATGAAGGCAGGAGTGGTGGAACCTCACTGGGCACTACCATCTCACCATGTCAGAGTCCAACAGCAATGCAGCATGCACCGCGGACCAGGTTAGTTGCTAGTTTCATTAACCCGTTTCTTGTGACTGTTCTCCGGCTGTATTTCGGACGCACAGATGCGCTCGCAGCTACAGTATATGTGTTTTCCCGGGTTACTGAGGGGGGGTGGGGTGGGGGGGAGAAATGTCCCCTTCCTTCCTTCCTTTCTGTCTGTCTGTCTGTCTTTTCTTTCTTCCGACTACTCAAAGTTTAACCCGGATGGGGGAGGGGGGAGCACGGGGGAGCGCAGCGCAGCGCACACAACCCAACACAACACAACAAAAAGATTCAATCGCAGAAAATAATTTTGGGGATTTTTACAGATTAGAGAGAGAGAGAGGGGGAGAGGGAGAAAAAGAAGGAAAGGGGAGAGGGAGGAAGAGAGGAAGAGAGAGTTTATCCAACTATCAAAGCGGCGATTGTGAGGAGCTGCCGGGACGACGGTATAAGGTCCTGAAAGAATTGAATTAATCAAGACGGCGTTATTGTCTGAGCCGCCGTATTTTTCGGCGATCATTCAGGGGGTCTGTGACGACTCAATAGGCCCCGGACCACGTGAGGAGGGGGGGACACAGCTCTTTAAAAACCACACCACGTGTAGCGGCTGTGAAAAGTTTTTATAACTAATTGCAGTGGGAAGTTCTGCCGGAGCTGGCAGAAGGAAGGGGAGGGAGGGTGATAAAGTTTTCTAAGGAAGTTGGGAGGGTAACAGTGTGTGAAAGAGTGACAGAGTAAAAAGGGAAAGTGTCCTGAAAAAGAGGGGTTGGCTCATATTTATGCTTTCTCCCCTCTCTTCCTCTCTTCCTCTCTTCCTCTCACCCCCCCCCTCTTTTTTACTGGCCAAGGGGCTTGTCAGTTTAAACAATTCCACCACAAGATTTGTTTAAAATAAAATATATAGATTTCCGTTATGGCACTTGGGTTGCCTCCGATTTATGCGGGCAGCCTAATCTGGTCACAACTTTCAGTTTGTTCCTGTCAAAACTGACCGAACCTTGCCTCCTTTTGGTTCAGTAGCTTACCCTCAGAAAAACGGGCTATTGACATTGTTGCACATACTTTGAAAGACATATTTCTATGAAGAGAAAACATGGGGTTGCTTGCGGTAGGTAAAGTGCTTGAATTCAGCCCTATATTTAGCTGTATTGTGGGTGTACAGTGTGTGGTGTCTGTCCTCGTTTTGAAAGTGTGTGAGTGTACAATGTGTGTGAGTGTGAGTGTGTGTGTGTTTTTTTGACATCCGAGCATTGAAATGAATGTTCTGTGCATCTGCCGATTGACATGTAAGCTTGTTGCGTTCACTGTAGGCTTACGAACATTGTGTTTAATCCCTCTGTGGGCCTTTTCTCAAATATGTTTTAACTTTCCTCCTGCTTTACCTAATGCTGTTGATAACATTACAGTACATTTCAGAGTGTGTGTCCAGTACGCAATTGCTGTGCTTAACCTTCACCTTTGAATTTTCCAGATCGGACAGGAAACTTTATCTATACAAACAGACAATGTTGACTTAACATGAAGGGACTGTTCCTAGTGAACCCCTGAAACCTTTGAGACCAGAGAGAGAGAGAGAGAGAGAGAAGGGGGGGGAAGGAGAGAGAGAGAGAGAGAGAGAGAGAGAGAGAGAGAGAGAGCGAGCCAGCAGACAACATCTGCAGGAATGGGTGCATGTGTTTCCTTGCATGATGCAATAGGTTCCCGCTGTTTAGTCACTGATACGAATGCACACTCCAAGTTAGAATATTTGATCATTGTGGTGTGTTTCATGAAGCTTAAATCTCAGGTGTGACTAACATCAGGGTCTACCTGTCTGTGGTCTGTCTCTTCACTCAGCAGTTATCCAATTTATTGGGACTAAAGACTCTTTTAAAGTTTGAGGGGATGTGTGTGTTGTGTACAGTGTTGAGCGCGTACATTGTGTTGTGTACATTGTGTAGTGTGATTATGAGTCATGAATATGTCCGATTGAATTGACAAAAATATAATTAAATGTACGTTTTTGTTTCTAAATGATCGTGTAACTCATCAAAATGTGTTTCCATGGGAAGAGAGCGACATTATGAATGACGGCCTGTTGGGAAAACAACCCGGGTTACGGTGGTTGCCGTGGAAAAGGCTAATTCTGACACGTTGAGGGCGAGGGGCCATGTGTCACGAAGGTGACTGATTTATGTGACAGGCGGATGGTTGGGGACCTGAGACCAGGTGCAGCCGACACCATTTCACCCTTCGAACCACTTTGCCCGTCACTTGAGTCGTCTTGTGTACCAAAGTAGAGCTCAGACAACCACTGCTTGTTGTCATGTTTCACTGTAGTGACATTTCTATTTACTCGATGGGGTTGTTAGTTGTTTATTGCTGTGCTTTGGTACTACCTACCGACGTAGTTACCTCACAACCACTGACGGTTGTGTTAGGTCTAATTCACACATTTTTCCGGTCTGGTCATCTGTCTCTAAGGACTTTTCCGATACACCTTGTTCGTATTTTTACTGTTGTACTTTTGTACGACTGTACCTCTGTACCACTAGAACCAACATCGTTTTATTCTCAACTGACATTTGTGGTCCACTCTGTTTGAATTAAAGCCCCGTCTCCCTGCGCTCACACACTAAGTGATTCCTCTCTCCCTGCGGAAGCCCGACCTCTGTGCTTGGGAAGCATGCTTGAGTAGTCATTGGAGTAATAAGACGTTTCAGAGATGATCTGGTAATTGCGTTGAAGGCACCTCTGACTTAACTTGACATCCTTTTGACATGAGGAAGTATTTAAGAAAGTATAAAAAAAATAAATAAAAAAAAAAGAACTCCACTGCGGCCAGTGGCTCTGGAAAAGGCAGATTCCCGGGACACTCATTTCTGATAAACAATGATGTTCTGCATTTTTGGCATTCAGCTTGCAACGTGTACAAATGTATTGTGGTTTCTGATTTGCTCACAGTTTGAATTTTATACATATAAAAATAGTTTTCAACTCTTTGGCACCAAGTCAAATTTTGAATAATATCCTGAAATAGAGTGTGGATATGCTACAGTACATGAAGTACCTCCATTTGAAATCTCTCCATGCGTCAGTGTCTCTGACACGCACGCAGAAGCCTGCGTATTTCTACTTCGATACAATCCCGTGTTAATTGCTGAACAGTTAAGATTCGAACACAAGGAAACGTTGCCCATTGAAACATTGACCTAAATTATGACTGTGATGCATAAGCAGATTTGTTCGACCATGACAAGCTAGGGAAAAAAAAAAAAAAAAAACGCAGAAAGCTAATAAGAGGCTGTTGAGTTGAAAAGCAGGAATTCTTTCCCAGTTGAGGCTTTGGAGGCGATTAGTGTTGTTCCTGCGTCTGGCTGTGGCTCTGTTCAGTGGTGCTAACTCCACCAGCACATGACTGTAACCTGAATACCCTGTGAAGCTTCTGGGCTGTGTAGCAATGCTAATTCCTTAATCGTGTAAGAAGTTAATTCATTGTTACATAATTGTTTCTCTTTCAAACATGCCGTTATACAGTTAACAATGGACAATGTTCCTAAATTATTAAATCCCTCTCAACCCTCTCCCCCACTCTCCTCTCCTCTCCTCTTTCAGTCTATTTTCGCTCTTCTACGGGTGCAGGTGTTTGTAGCCATGCAGCGAGGCTCTAGTTTATGGAGCGGAAGGGGGGAGAGAGAGAGAGAGAGAGAGAGAGAAAGAAACAGAGGGAGAGAGGGAGAGAGAGAGAGAGACTAACTAACTAACTAAACAGACATATGTGATGTTGTGCCCTGGGCCCCCTCCCCCTCTGGCTCCTTCTCCAACCCCGCTGAACCTCTGGGCACCACAGCTGGCAGCGCCAGCCCAGAACACAGTCCCAGGGCTGGCTGCCCCCTGGCTGGACTGCCCCTGGCCCATCCTGTGGCCCTACTCTGGCAGACCCCTCTAGGCTAGGCTCCACTGTCACTGTCCTCCGTAGAAGTAATCTACTGGCATTCGTTGGTCAGATCAGAGGGGTCTCTCTCTCTAGGTTTTCACACAGACAACATCTGTATTCATCTCTGTGGGCGATGCTCTCATTGCTCTTCAGTGAACCAGGCTAATCTTTCACTGGTCATATCAGAGCGTCTCTTAGGCTAGGCTGGAACACAGAGAAACAGCTGCCTTTTGGGTTCCATTTTAGAACTCTCTGTGGAAAGGGTTCGACATGGAACCCAAAAGGGTTCCCCTACAGGAACATATGAAGAACCCTTTTTGGTACCAGCTAGCACCTTTTTTTTTTTTTTTTTTCGAAGAGTGTGTACTCACATTGGTCTACCGTGAATCAATCTAACCATTCACTAGTCAGGGGTACGTTTCTCCAAAAGCTCCGTCCGTCTTCATTTCTCCCCAACAGCCCAGCTGCAAAGCCACGAGAGAGTAACAATTGTAAAAAAAAAAAATCAAAGTTTGCTACGCGTGAACTAACAAAGTTTGTTAAATGAACATCTTTGCTGGTCTAGGGGGAGGAGTGGGATTGGAGCCTGGGTTGTCAAAAGAGATAAAGTATGACATTAGCGACGAAGCTTTGGGGAAACTGAACCCAGGTCACTGTGTTGGGACCTGGGGGGAAAAGCTGAAGTGGCCCAATCAGAACCACACAGATTGGACTGTTCTGGCCTCTCTGTAAAGGTTGAATGTCCACCAGTGAAGTTATGTCATACAAGTAGGTTTGATGTTCACCAATAACGATGACACTTTATTTTGGGAAGCACCCTTAAATACAATACATCCCAGCTCAGGTCAGCTCAATGCTGTAGGGCTTCTGTGTGTGGCGGTGGAGGCTGGTGGAGATAGGAATCAGAGGACGGGCTCATTGTAATGCATGGAATGGAATGAGGAACGGTATCTACTTTAACATATTAATTTCTATCTCCGCCCGCCTCCTCTGGTATGTTGGTGAAAGCTCGTTTTCTGACACGGCTAGCTGCCTTATCTGTTTTTCCTCATATCTCATCAATGTAGCACATACAGTACCAGTCAAAAGTTTGGACACACCTTCTCATTCAATGGGATTTCTATCTCCGCCAGCCTCCTCTGGTATGTTGGTGATGTATGTTGCTCGTTTTCTGACACGGCTAGCTGCCTTACCTGTTTTTCCTCATATCTCATCAATGTAGCACATACAGTACCAGTCAAAAGTTTGGACACACCTTCTCATGCAATGGGATTTCTATCTCCGCCAGCCTCCTCTGGTATGTTGGTGATGTATGTTGCTCGTTTTCTGACACGGCTAGCTGCCTTACCTGTTTTTCCTCATATCTCATCAATCTAGCACATACAGTACCAGTCAAAAGTTTGGACACACCTTCTCATTCAATGGTTTTTCTTTATTTTTTTTATTATTTTCTACATTGTAGATTAATATTGAAGACATCAAAACTATGAAGGAACACATATGGAATTATGTAGTAAACAAAAAAGTGTTAAACAAACCAGAATATGTTTTATATTTTAGATTCTTCAAAGTAGCCACCCTTTTGCTTTGATGACAGCTTTGCACACTCTTGGCAAGGTGTGTCCAAACCTTTGACTGGTACTGTATGTACTCACTGCAATGTAAGTCGCTTTGGATAAAAGCGTCAGCTAAATGGCGTATATTATATGCCATATTTTATGTGGAGTCAGACATCAGTGGATCAAGATGGCGGCAAGATCAGCAGGACCCGTATTGTCATTCCACAAATCTCAGTACTGTACTTGACTGTTTGTGAAATACAGTCGTCGTACCTCAGTGGGACAATGATAAACAGAACAATAACAGTAGCGATGATGGACCAGTCCGAAGTTGTTTTGAAATTGCCCCCAGCCAGATATCAAGTACGCCAGCTGGCGATAAGGCGTCTGAACTATTCACACCAAAGCTTCACATTCCTCTCAGCGTGTACCGTAGACATGAAACGTCCTATAAATCCTGGTTTTAAGGGAGTCCCAAAAAACGACCGTACCGTACCACCGCTGAACAACCCGCAATTTTCTCATTTACACTCAGGCCTCAGGCACTCTCTCCGCTCTATCTCTCTAGCTTCTCTCTCTCTCTCTCCTCTCCTCACCTCACCTCTCCCCTCATCCCACCTCTCTCTCTCTCTCCCTCTCCCCCCCCCCCCCCCCCCTTTCATTTTTCTTTTCATCTCCGGTGGTATTCAGTTACTGGTGAGGTGTCATTCCTAGCATTGAAGTGATCTGGGGTACATTAGATGACACCAGGGGCATTTCTCTAGGGTTGCTCGCCAGGGGGGGGGGGGGGGGGGGCGCGCTATAAATGTTAGCCCCCGGGACAGCTGCATTGCCTCTGGCTGGGTTGAGCCTCCCTGTCCTACTGCTGAAGAACTTCCGAAGCTTACAGTAGGCTTGATGCTTGTTTGTTTATTCAAATTGTTTCACACACACCCTGTTTGGTGTGAATGTTAAAAAGAGCTGTGTGTGTGTGTGTGTGTGTGTGTGTGTGTGTGTGTGTGTGTGTGTGTGTGTGTGTGTGTGAAGAAACTGCATGAACTGTGCGTGTGTGTGTGTCTGTGTGTGTGAAAGGCAACTGACACTCTGCTCAATTTCATCCAGCTCTCTACCTTCTGAGCCATGGCAGGGTCATTCTGCATAGCCACAGGGCCTTCTCATAGGAGCACCACAGAGTCCTGGGATCAAACAGAACCCCAGCCAAGCAGAGCCCTAGCCACATCCATGCTGGATCAGGGGAGGCTGGTGGAGGTAGAAATCGGAGGACGGGCTCATTGTAATGCATGGAACGGAATGAGGAGTGGTATCACGTGTGTTTGATATCATTCCCTATTCCATCCCATGCATTACAATGAGCCCGTCCTCCGATTTCTGCCTCCACCGGCCTCCCCTGATTGACGTAGCCTAGCCTTAGAGTTCAGCGCGGTGTTGTTCGTGGCATGAGAGGCCATGGCCCAGGGCCAGGGGGCACGGCGGGGCAACAAATTAGGCCGCAGATTTGGTCATGAATTGAAGGGAGAAGGCAAGCATGGAGAGAACGCCTATCGCTCCACAAACTCGCGTTTTGGAGTTGAGTTGAACGCCCAAGGAGAGACGTCAGACGGATTACGCAACGTCGTATCTAGGTTACGTCTGGGCGGTTGTGAGGACATTTAGAGAAGTCAGTGGGGACGTCCTGAATGGGCCTGCAAATGAACAGGGTTCTCCCCAGGACTTCTGGAACAAGGTGACGATGCGGCATTGCATCATCAAAACCGTTGTTATTCAAACGTTTATTCAAGTGCGCTTAAAAATGCCACTAGCGTGTGGAATTCACTTTTCGTATTCGCTTTTGACAACGGTGCCAGTCGGCAATCGAAGACAGTTACTTTGTCGTTACCGAACGAAATGTTTACGTAGTGACGGAACCAAGTCGACAAGATGGCAAAGCGTCCCTCTTAGATTCTTTGGGGAGAACCAAACACTCCTGGGATCCTTTAGCTTAGATCCCAATAGTTTCTCCCAACAATAGTCAACATGAAAAATCGGTTGTTTTTCTTAGTAGTATTCTTAGTGTTCTATCTGTTGGGTATCAACAAAGCCAATGATAATGTCCATAACTCTGACTAACCCTGAATCAGGAGCAGTGTTTTTCACAAGTGGTCTATCCCTCGTAACACACACATGCACACACACACACACACACACACACACACACACACACACACACACTGCTCTCCTTAATTAAAGGCTTGGGTCTTACTGTTGAAGAAGAGCTGTGTGTGATGCCTGTGAAGATGTTTACGTCTCCGCTGATCCTCCGCTGATCCTCCGCTGATCCTCCGCTGATCCCACCCTCTGACAGGGTTGCATGACGTTAGGCTCTTCTGTTGTTTGAGGAGGGGGACCAAAGTGGGTCGACTTATGTAATAACCGGGAAAGTCTTGAGGTGCCTTGGGAACAAATGCTCTTTAAATGCCTCCTCAACTGCCCCCCCACCTGGAGGTGGAAGTTGAATGTTCGAGGTGTTTTTGAGAGGATTGTTTTACAGTAGCCACTTAGAGAGGATGCAAAACAGCCTGATGTTTACGCGTTCTCAGTGTGTTTGATAGGGGGACGACAGGGGGTGTTTATGATAAGTAAAGAGGTGAAAGCAAACAGACAAACGTAGAGAAGGGTTGTTCGTCCTCCACGCAGCGTGGCCATGGAGCGCTGACCACAGGTACGGTTCACCTGCCACGGTTCACCTGCTACGCTGCCTAATGGGATTACTTTATCTTATGACGACTCATGGATAGATGATTCACTTACTTAAACAAATGTATTTGTTGTCAGTCGCTTTGGATAAAGGCGTCTGCTACATGCCATGAGTGTAAATGTAAATGGATGGATGGAAGTCAATGGTACTGCTGTGTGAAATGGTCAGAAGATAAGTTAGTATGATATATTGGCGTCTTTTGTCTTGTATCAAAGAGAGCTGACAGAGAATAAGGTTGAAGGGTATGAGGTGTGTGTGTGTGTGTGTGTGTGTGTGTGTGTGTGTGTTTTTTTTTGTGGCTATTTGTGTGTGTGTGTGTGGGGTGGGGGAATGACATGTTTTTGTCTAAAAGAGCAAGCGTGTGCGTGTGTGTGTGTGTGCGTGTGTGCGTGTGTGTGTGTGTGTGTGCGTGCGTGTGTGTGTGTGTGTGTGTGTGTGTGTGAGAGAGAGAGAGAGAGAGAGAATGTGGTGCAGGTGAACAGCTTGCGTTGGCCAACTGCTCCGCGGGCCAGTTTCCTGCCTCACTTGACGGCCGCGGCCGATGAGCGCTAATTGAATGATCTAGTTAAGCGGAGCGCATGGATGAGCTAGACCTGGTTGTCTGCACAAATCAGCCCTGACGATCCCCTCTCCAGCCCTGACAATCCCCTCTCCCGCCCTGACGATCCCCTCTCCAGCCCTGACGATCCCCTCTCCCGCCCTGACGATCCCCTCTCCCGCCCTGACGATCCCCTCTCCAGCCCTGACGATCCCCTCTCCAGCCCTGACGATCCCCTCTCCCTGTACGAGCATCACCGTCTACGGCTCTCAGCCATGCCATCCTCCGTCCCGTCCGGTTATCGGAGTTTAATGTTGAACGTATCGGTAAGCCTGATAATGTAATCAGACTGGATTGAAGACATAATTGCTGGCGTAAAGGTTGGACTTGGTCTGCATGCAGGAGATGTGTTTGCACTGTTACACGTTTACGTTATGTTAAGTGTCGGCCTGTACAGTACAGTGCATTTGGGGTGTGAAATCTTGAGACCTTTGCCGAAATCTGCTGTTATTTCGAGAAGCTGACCAAGGACTTTGGAGACAGCCACATTTCCCTATTGCACCAGGCAGCATGGTGCAAACCCCAAAGCTCTTAGGTCTTCCGTCCTGACCCTGAAACCCCTCCTCCTGCCCCCAACCCCCCCCCCCAGCCCCAGCCCCAGCCTCCACCCCCAACCCCGCCACCCCCAGCCCCCCCCAGACGAGGGCAGACACAACCTGGAGGAACCCAGCGAGTTCCTCCCAGAGTGTCCCAGGGAGAGACCTGGAAGGTGCCCTGAGCCAAGAGCCAAGAGCTGATGCTACTGCCCCAGTGCTGCTGCTGTCAGATCCATTGGTGTACCAGGGGTACTGTGTGTCAGGGATATTTACCATGGAAAAGTCAAAGGTAAGGGTATTATGGTGTGTGGGTGGGGGGGGGGGGTAATGGAGAGATGGGATGGAGACTTATATTTCCTTGTTGAATGATGTTTTGGTGTATTTCAGGTGTTTGGTGTATTTGGTGTTATTTACAGTGTATTGAACATGAAGTAGTGACATTGTGTTGTTGGACTAGTTTCTTTGGATGGAAAAATGGTTAGTTAGTTTTGTTAGTTAGTTTTGTTGTTCCGTTTTGATGCAGTAATACAAAATATATGAGAACATAAATAATAAATAATAATTTCACATTAATCATCTTGGCCGATTTTTTACTTGTAAAGGAAACATTTAGTGTGATGAACACATTGCTCTCAACTTTTTTGTAATAACTATGGAGAATGGACTTTGCAGGACCATGTGAAGTACTCTTAGGGTCGGTTAGAATTTTACTTCACTCAATGCATGAATCCAATAGAAATTCAATTAACAAATTTGAAATCGGTCATTGTTTTCAATTAAATCGGTCATTGTTTTCAATGAGTGTCTGTCAGCACATTAACTGCTTTTCAATTCACTGAATTGTGAACTCAATGGATTGAGATTGGAACGGACCCCAACCCTGAAACACCCTGAAGGACCACAGAGGTAGCTCCGAGAGGAACTTGACGTGACTGTAATTCATAAATGTTCAGTTGCCTACAACTGTCGACCGCCAGATATCGCACTTCTGAGTGTCGCTGAGGGGTGTCATGCACCTCCTGAACATTCCTATGTCGCCGTCTTAGGTCATCTATGACGAGGACGCGTTGTTCGACACACACATTAAAAATCATAAAGCAGCCTTAAGCCCGCTTCAAGGGGCGCTGATTAGCATTTCAAATTTGAACATTCACTCCTGCTTCGCTAGAAGAATTACACATCCCGAATCATCTGGGAAACCCCATATCTGCAGTCGCTTGGGAGTCAGTCCCCAAGTCTTTCTAAAGGAACTTCTTGACATGTAAGCCCTGTTTCGGGCGGGTCTGACTGAGAGAGAGAGTGACTGACTGATGTGACCCTTGGTTGACCTCTGCTTCTGGGAGTCCATTCTCAGTAGGGTCTGGTGTTGACTGGGCCCGGCTCTCCTCCGCGTCTCCCCTGACACCTCGCCATTACCCTTTATTAATCAACCATGCAAAGGAGGTATTCAACCCCTGCCCAATCAGAGGGCTAGGAATGCGGCCTTGTGTGAGCGAGAGAGGGGGTGAGAAGCCACAGTGCAGGGTCTTTTAGCTGGATTACTTTCACCTCAGTGCCAACCGATAAAGCTGCCTTTGAGGACTTGGAGAATCCGGGGGTTTATTTAATAACAGTTGAGTAGAACTGAACACACACACACACACACACACACACACACGCAAACACACACACGCGCGCGCAAACACACACACGCGCAAACACACACACACACACACACACACACACACTCACTCACTCACTCACTCACAATCTTGTTCCCTCCTCCTAGCTGACATTAAAGGGATGTTACGTGTGACACTTAAGCAATCAGTTGTTATTATTGTCTCTGGGAAGCAAACTTAAGATTGACTTGTTCAAACAAGATTGAAACAATTGGATTTGTTAGATTTTTAAAGTCGGATAATGACCTTGACTCTGGTGCAGTTGTCGGCTTCTCATGGCTTTCAAACTGCGTTTTTATGGCACTAGCAAAACACAGAGCCATTCATGAGGTTGTCATTCATTCAATACAGGCTGGAAGTCATTTGAATTTCTTTAATTTAGCCTAAACAATAGTCTTCTCCTCAACGGCGCGTTAGATAAGATCAGTTGATGGTATGCTGACTAGCTAGCTTGTCGCTTGTTTCAAAGTGCACGTTTGAATCCAGCTCAAGCATTTGTTGCGTTGATGATGATGTTGTTTTGGGTTGGAAAGGTGGCCCTGACCCTCTCTGGCTCGTGGCGGGAGGGGCACAGGGTGGGTGTAAGGCCACCTCCGCTGAAAGACGACCTCTGACCTCTCGTGTTTGAACAGATGTCTCCAATGCTTCTAGAAGAGCTGACCACACATTCCGTGCCAACAACTCATTCATTCTCATGTGTTTGAGTAAATATAATGTATATATATAATATATGCCATTTAGATGGCACTTTTATCCAAAGCGACTTACATTGCAATATGTGCATACATTTTTCAGTATATATGGTCCCAGCGGGAATCAAACCCCCAACCTAAGCTTTGTTAGCGCCGTGCTCTACCAACTGAGTCACAGAGGACCACAGTACTCTTAGTTAAAGACTTCACTGTCTGCTGGTGGGGATAGTCAGTTAGTAGTCCTTGACCAAGATAAGCCTATGCTGTACACTCTTAGAACAAAAACAAGGTTCTACTTTCTTTAGTCCCAAAGAAAGGGTTCTTCATTTGTCCCTGTAGGGGAACCCTTTTTTGTGCTTTTTGGGTTCCATGTCTTTTGGTGTTTCCTTTTGGGTTCCATGTTGAACCCTTTCCACCGAGGCTTCTACATAGGACCCAAAAGGGTAAGAACCAAAGCAAAGAAAAGCGTTCCCCTACAGGGACAAATGAAGAACCCTTTTGGAAGCCTTTGTTCCAAGAGTGCAGTTCTAGTTCTGGAGATTTGGTGAGCTGATTCAGCTGTGTTCCTATAGGTTTCTGATGCGCAATGTCTTTGTAGCAGAGGTGGTTTGGAACCACTCTTTTGTAATGCGGAGCCTTTCAGGTGAAGCCCAAATCTCGCCCTCCGAAAACAAGGATATTTCCTTGGTCCTAATGGTAGACGTTTTGGGTTGAGAATCAGGTTTGAATCCAGCTGGGTTACTTTTTGACGTTTGTCTTGGTGTGCTGTGTGGTTGACTGGTGATGGAACTTTTTGTCTATAAAAGGTCTCTCTCGTAAACAGATTGTCAACCTCAGTGTGACAAACGTCGTAAGATATATGATATATACAGACAGGCAGACCGGGGATTGAACCCGGATCTTCCACGCGGAAGACACAGTTGTCTACCTTTCGGTCAAGAGGACATCCTCAAGATCCGAGGGCGACATCTGAGTTTACATGTCTCCGACAGGGCTTCCTCCTCACGAGAGCTTGCTTCCAAATACAAAGTACAGTCGCTGAAAAAACAGCACGAAAAAAAACCCAAACTTGTTTTCTTCCTTTTCCCGAACACTGTGACTGCCACTTTAGTCTTATTGAAGGTTTTTATTTACGATGACTGACGTATAGTTGATTCACGTACTTGGACAAATTGAAACAATGATAAATTGTGTTTATTTACAAATGTGAATGTGGCTGGCTGATATGTATGTCAGTGATGTTCATCCAGGTGTCGCCAGGGGTCTGTTTGCCTCATGGTTGTGAAGTGATGAGGTAATTAGACGTGTAAATCAAGTGCTGGGGTCCATGTGCACAAGTGTGGAAGGTCCCCTGGCGTGTGTGTGTGTGTGTGTGTGTTTGTGCGTTTGCCTGTCTGTGTGCGTGCGTGTGTGTGTGTCTGTCTGTGTGTGCGTGTGCGTATACGTGTGTGTGTGTGTGTGTGTAGTCAACTATGATAAGTCGCCACACACACGCACAACCCTCCTGTACAGTGCAAAGTGAAATTGCGTAGCGCTCAAAATCACCGACTCTACTCCCTGCGAACCGTCCTCCTGTGACTTTCCCTCTCCCCGTTTCCCTCTCTCTTCGCTCATTCCCCTCATGGTTATGTGTTGTACTCTGTGTGAACACAAAGCTCCCAAAAACACACTCTATTTCTCACAGTCATTCGTGAGTCAGTGTTTCTACGCGACCTCTAAGTGTAAATGTGTGATGGTGATGGCGACGTCTCAGGGAAGGAACTAGCTCACGTTTGGGAATACTGTACCGCTTGCTGTTCACTGAGGGGCGCAGGGGCCTAATGCCTTGTGATGGTTGCATGCCTACTGTGAATGCAGGGGGGTTGGCATGCTAAATGCCAGCCAGCTCTAGACAGCATGCTAGGCTGGAGGGGCAGACGGGCAGGAGGGGGGAGAGGAGGGGAGGGGAGGGGAGAGGAGAGGAGGGGTCGGGGTGGGAGAGGAGAGGAGAGGAGGGGTGGGAGAGGAGGGGTCGGGGTGGGAGAGGAGAGGAGAGGAGGGGTGGGAGAGGAGGGGTCGGGGTGGGAGAGGAGAGGAGAGGAGAGGGGGAGAGGAGGGGAGGGGAGGGGAGGGGAGCTATGATGGGCCGCAGGCTGCCAAATCATCCCTTGTTTCCTGTCTTATTTTCCTTGTCATCCCTCCTTCCCTCTCTTCATTTGGTCCGTAGGTGTAGTGGAGTTGCTTCCTCTCCTCCTCTCATCATCCCTCCATCACGGAGGTGACATCACTGATGGAGGAGAGGAGGAGGGGAGGAGGAGAGGCGGCCTGACATTGTAGCGTGTTTCCTCTTGGCAGGCAGCTCAGATCTCACCTAGGTGTGTATCAGTACGCTGCTGCTCTCTCTCTCCTGCACTCTCTCTCTCTCTCTCTCTCTCTCTCGGGTCCTGTGTGTGTGTGTGTGTGTGTGTGTGTGTGTGGTCTCTGTCAGGCCCAGGGTTGAGGGTCGCTCCACCCTGGTGGAGAGTGACTGACGGGGTCACAGCTGTCCACAGCCATCCTTTGTATGGTGTGCCTGTCCATCACGTTAGCTGGTGTGGAGTGTGTGTGTGTGTGTGTGTGTGTGTGTGTGTGTGTGTGTGTGTGTGTGTCACCGTATGAATGTGGATGTGACCAGGGTCATCATTATGTATGACTACTAACTGCTCGTTTATTGGACTATTTTTGTTGTTATTTGCTTATCTTGTATTTGTTTTGTCCTCCGTTGACGAAGCTAGCACCGTGAGCGCCGCACGGGCGTCAGTCACGACTCGCGTTTCTGCAAAGCGCACCTGTGAACTTGTTGTTCTTACTGCAGCTGATGTGGAAGCAAACACGTTTGTATTTTTGGGTCTGTTTCCGTACGGTCTCCTACCTTTTAGTACCCTGCCGTTCTCCTGTGCACTCCGGCGAATTTTTCTTTTTCTTTTTTTTTTAACAGAAAAAAGATACAGTTTGCTTTCACAAGAGCTGGACCTAACAGAACCTGCAGGAAGCATAACAAGCCCTGCTTGTGTTGGACGACCCGCCCGGCGACCCACAGTCAGGAGGAGGGAGTCAGTGGTGGAGTTGCAGTCATCTGAGAGGATGTCTGGCCTCGTCTTAACACCGCGCTGGTGAATGTGCTTCGTCTTTACTTAAAGACTCTGAACACACTCTCCCGTGACCCCACACATACACTGTGTTTACCTGTCTGTCTCTCTCTTTTTTTTCTTCTTCTTCTTTTTGATCTCACTCTCCCCCCTCCCTCTCTCTTTCTCTTTCTTTCTCCCCCCCCCCTCCTCCTTCTCCCCTGTGCACCAGGAGGAGGAGGAGGAGGAGGAGGAGGAGAAGAGAGGTGGGGAGGCTGGGGCCCAGGCTCCTCTGAGAGAGAGAGAGAGAGAGAGAGGGAGAGAGGGAGGCTGTAGTGGCCATGTGTGTGGCTTGCTTATGTAAGGGCAGATGGGCCCAGCTGGGAGTGTGATGGGGGGGATGAGAGGAAGAGAGGAGAGGATGGGGCTGGCTGGCTGGCTGGCTGGCTGGCTGGCTGGCTGGCTGGCTGGCTGGCTGGCTGGCTGGCTGAGTGAGGGTGCTCCAGGGAGCTAGCAGTACAGGCCTAAACACCTGGGCAGCCAGAGGAGCAGGGAGGGAGACAGGCAAGGAGAGAGGTTGGGAGGCAGGCAGAGGAGGAGGGGGGAGGCAGAGGAGGAGGGAGGCAGAGGAGATGGGGGGGGGAGGCAGAGAGGGAGGGAGGGAGAGAGGTAGGGAGGCAGGCAGAGGAGGAGGAGGGGGGAGGCAGGCAGGCAGGCAGGCAGACAGACAGACAGACAGACTGACAGACAGACAGACAGACAGACATAGAGGGAGAGAGACAGACAGACAGGGATGGAGTCTGACAGACAGAGATAGAGGGAGACTGGAGCAAGCAAAGCAACAACAACATATCGTATCCTAGGTGCTATTTCCATACTTTCCAACAGAGATCTCTTTTGCAAGTTAAATACAGTTCATCTACAGTGTGTGTGAGCATGTGTGTGTGTGTCCCTGTGTGTGTGTCTGTGTGTGTGTGTGTGTGTGTGTGTGTGTGTGTGTATCCCTGTGTGTGTATGAGTGTGTGTGTGTCTGTGTGTGTATGAGTGAGTGAGTGAGTGTGTGTGTGTGTGTGTGTGTGTGTGTGTGTCTGTGTGTGTCTGTGTGTGTGTGTGCGTGTGTGTGTGTGTGCGCGTGTGTGTGTGTGTGTGAGCGTGTCTGTGAGCGTGTGTGTGTGTGTGTGTGTGTGTGTGTGTGTGTGTGTGTGTGTGTCAGTTTGAGTGGTTCATTGGTATTCTGTGACTGGCCCTCCTCTGATGGCCTGGGCCTGTCTGTCTGCTCTGTCTGTCTGCTGTGGCTGTCTGCTCTTCTGTGAAGGTGGTCACGCCGCCCTGGACCCTCTGTACTGGGCAGCTGGCCTCTCACACACCAAGCAGGTGTGCTCCTCCTGTCAAAACACACACACACACACGCGCGCACGCACACACACACACACACACACACACACGCTTATACACGCACGCTTGTACACACACACTCTCTCACACACAGGTATTGCATACATACATACATACACACACACACACGCACACACACACACACACAGACAGGCGTCACGGTGAGGAGAGCAGCCTCCACACTCCTCGGTCACACAGGTGCAGACACACACACACACACACACACACACACACACACACACTAAACGGCCAGCCTAAGACCAACCTAGGGGAAGTGGTGCTGCAGCGTACGTCCAGGTGTGACGAGGGCCGTCTCATTGTTGACATGAGAGAGTTGGATCTGGTGACGTTGTCCTTGACCCGTCTTCACTTGGCTCCAGTCGGGGTTGTGAAATGGTCAGCTTTTGTTTTGGAACGCCAACGTTTGCCGCAGCTAGACTCAAAGACGACCACGAGGCGGTTTGTGAAAACATGGGATGTTTTAGTTGTTTTTTGTTGTTCATACGGTCGCCTGTCCTGCGTCAGACTCAGGCTCTGCTGGGAGCGAGGGCCCAGGGAGTTCTGTAGCCTCAGATGGTGCTGTTGGTGTGTGTGTGTGTGTGTGTGTGTGTGTGTGTGTGTGTGTGTGTGTGTGTGTGTGTGTGTGTGTGTGTGTGTGTGTGTGTGTGTGTGTGTGTGTGTGTGTGTGTGTGTGTGTGTGTGTGTGTGTGTGTGTGTGTGTGTGTGTGTGTGTGTGTGTACACCGAATCCCATGTGCACAGTGCATTTCGGGCCACCCCAAACGTGCAGCCAAACTCCTGAACCCCACAGCGCTATCCAAACCTTGCTCCACGCTCACAGATGGATGTTAAACTACAGCTGACCTTTACCTCAGCGCTGACTGAATCGGCATTATCAACAGATGCAAGACAACCCTGTGTTGTGGTATCATGTACGGGGTTCAGTACAGTACAGTAAAACCCCTCACATATAACCCTTTCAGAACTGTTTCATTAAAAAAGTGTTGGTGTGAGTGTGTGAGTGAGTGAGTGAGTGTGTGAGTGAGTGAGTGAGTCTCACACACACACACACACACACACACACACACACACACACAGCGTAGCCTCAGTCCTGAGGTTGGTGGAGGGGTCAGGATGGAGACACCATCTGATGCCGACAGATGGAGGGAGTTAAACTTGGAATCGGGACGAAGAGCCTGAATGTTTATTTGGTGCGTACACAGCGCTTATTTCAGTTTACATTACGTCTGCTCCAGCGGGCCCACATACGGCCCACATCGGGCCCACAGGGTTAGCATGCAACACAGCCCTGGACCTGGATGGGAACTGTAGTGTTCAACGATTTGTTGGTGTAATTCTTCATCAGGAGTTGCAAGTTTCTGGACATGACATCAGGACTTCCTGTTGGTTATCTGTCTACTCTGTCTCTTGGCTGGCTACTGTAGATTAATGTTCACTGTTGATATAGTGTTCCTCCTGAATAAACTGAATATGTGATATTCCTGGGACTGAGATGGTTTTTTTCATTGCACTCTGTGATAACATTAGTAACATTGGGTGGGATGTCATATCTAGCCTGTGCTGAGGACAGCATGGGGAAAGGTTTATGATTTGGGAAACGTGGCTTATTTCCTACATGATTCTTTCATTCTTTGAGAAAGTGGAGCTCTTGATATAGGTTTGAACATTCTGTTCTTGTGTTCTAGAATGTAGCTTTTGATAAAGGTACCAACGTTCTGTTCTTGTGTTCTAGAATGGAGCTCTTCTGGTTAGACGCTAACTGCATTTCGTTGTCTCTGTACTTGTACTCTGCACAATGACAATAAAGTTGAATCTAATCTAATCTAATCTAGAATGGAGCTGGTGATATGGGTTCTAACATTCTGTTCTCGTGTTCTAGAATAGAGCTGTTTATAGGTTCTAATGTTCTGTGCTTGTGTCCTAGAACGGAGCTGTTCATAGGCTCTAACGTCCTGTTCTCTTGTGTTCTAGAACGGAGCTGTTCCAGGAGAACCGGTGAAGAAGGATGAAGGCGCTCGGAGAGGGAACTGGGGGAACCAGATTGAGTTTGTTCTCACCAGCGTGGGCTATGCCGTGGGCCTGGGGAACGTCTGGAGGTTCCCCTACCTCTGTTACAGGAACGGAGGAGGTACGTCTGACACACGCACACACACGATTATGAACTCACAATGACAGAACTTGTATGTCAAGAATAACTAATTGCAAATACTCAAAGCACTTATTGCTGTGCGTTTTCTAATGCAATAGTACCTTGCTAGTTAAGTGCAGTCAAGCCGAAGCCTACTCTGTCTACTACTCAGTGTGTCAGATCCAAGCTATTCCTGGCATCGTCGTCGTCGTTTCCCCTCGATTCAGATGTTTCCCCCCTGAGCGTTCATGTTAGCCTCCTATACATTCTATACATTTTACTGCCTCTGATCGCCATAGAAGGACATTAGCTGGAGGGAGACCGGCGAGGGGGACTGGTCTGGCTCAAGCCCCGGCTGGAATAACAGCCGGGAGGTTTTATCAGCTGGCTGAAGTTCTGTAGTCTGCTCTTCATGGTGATGTCACTATAGTCCCGAAGGACACGGCATTATTACCAGGGGCCTGGCCCCCCAGAGTTCAACCAATCACCGAGAGGATTGCTGGTTTTATTTGGTCAGTCAAGCAGAGAATTGCTGCCTGATGCAGCCTCACCTCCCCATGGCTTGTACTGGTAGTACACAGGGTGACCTTGCAACATGGTCAAAACAATTGTCGTCCTATCTCAAATGTGGTCGTATCCCAGCCTGAAGTTTTCTCAGTGGTTTGAACAAGTTTGGAATGCGTAAACATCCTAATGTCTATGCTGTGTTAGTTTGACTGAGTGTGCGGTGTCTAGTTTGTCTACATGGTGTGTTGTGTTGTGTAGTTTGACTGAGTGTGTTGTGTCTAGTTTGTCTGTTGTGTAGTTTGTCTGCATGGTGTGTTGTGTTGTGTAGTTTGTCTACACAATGTGTAGTGTTGTGTTGTGGTGTTGTTCGGTTTGTTCCTCTGTAGTTTGATGGACCACCATGTTTGTTCCTCTGGAGTTTGATGGACCACCATGTTTGTTCCTCTGTAGTTTGATGGACCACCATGTTTGTTCCTCTGTAGTTTGATGGACCACCATGTTTGTTCCTCTGGAGTTTGATGGACCACCATGTTTGTTCCTCTGTAGTTTGATGGACCACCATGTTTGTTCCTCTGTAGTTTGATGGACCACCATGTTTGTTCCTCTGTAGTTTGATGGACCACCATGTTGTTCCTCTGTAGTTTGATGGACCACCATGTTTGTTCTTCCCCGCAGGAGCGTTCATGTTCCCCTACTTCATCATGCTGGTGTTCTGCGGCATCCCGCTCTTCTTCCTGGAGCTGTCGTTCGGCCAGTTCACCAGCCAGGGTTGTCTGGGCGTGTGGAGGATCAGCCCCGTGTTCAAAGGTGAGCTGTCCCGCTGTCCCGCTGTCCGCTGCTGCTATACGATCATGGTCCTCTGCGGCTCAGTTGGTAGAGCATGGCGTTAACTAAGGCTAGGTTGTGGGTTCGATTCCCGCTGGGACCATATATACTGAAAAATTTATGCACTCACTGTAATGTGAGCCGCGTTTGGATAAAAGCGTCAGCTAAATGGCGTATATTGTTATCTGAGCCCGTGTCATCATTACGCTGCTCGTCGTAACACTGACACGTGTCTCCAAGAATGACACGTGTCTCCCGTTATGTTTACGTTGTGCAGTTTGCGACGCTCGGACTTTCGAAGCGGTAATAGCAGTAATTGGCTGACCAACCAACGAGTCAATAACCGATAGGTTAGTCAGCCAATTACTGACGCTTACAAAACAAACATGCACAGAGAGACACAGAGTGAGAGGGAAAGACCAAGAGATGGATAGAGAGAGAGAGACACACACACACACACACACACACACACACACACACACACACACACACACACGCACAGTGTGCTCAAAGTGTTAAGCAAAGACGGTCCACATTCACCACAGCGGTGTTAAGGCGAGGCCAAACCTCATCCCGGGTGACCAGACTACAACGCGACCGCTGGCTCCCTCTCAAAGGCCTGGAGTTGAGCTGCTGTACACACAACATTAAAACCACATCTCTCAAAGGCCTGGAGTTGAGCTGCTGTACATACAACATTAAAACCACATCTCTCATCCCCTCCACTCCCTCCTCCTCCTCTTCCACTGATGGAGATGTGAGACGTGCAACCTGTCCAAACAACCCTTTGTTCAGTGGTCATCCCAGCTTCTGGTATTATCTCTCTCTAACGCCCTCCTCCTCCCCCCCCCTCCCTCCCTCCCTCCCTCCCACCCCCCTCCTCAGGCGTGGGCTACGGGATGATGGTGGTGTCCACGTACATCGGTATCTACTACAACGTGGTCATCTGCATCGCCTTCTACTACTTCTTCAGCTCCATGACCAACCTGCTGCCCTGGACCTACTGCAACAACCCCTGGAACACGCCCGCCTGCAGCGGCGTGGTCTCCCAGCGCCTCAACGTGTCCTCCGTCGCCGCCATCGCCAACGCCACCAACATGGTCGCCGGCGTGGCCGAGGCCGTCAACCGCACCAAGAGGACCAGCCCCAGCGAGGAGTACTGGAAGTAAGGCCCCGCTCTGGGGTCGGACACTGGGTCAGCTCTGGTTCTGTCTGACCCCGAGTTCAGTTCAACTTCAGTGATGAATCTAAATTCTGCTATATAAATTCTGTTTCTCTGGTTCCGCTTAGATGTGTTTGATGTAGTGGTTGTAAGTTTAAAGTGTTATGGTTAAAGCCTGGAGCTGGGTGTGTGTGTGTGTGTCTGTGTCTGTGTCTGTGTCTGTGTCTGTGTCTGTGTCTGTGTGTGTCTGTGTCTGTGTCTGTGTCTGTGTCTGTGTCTGTGTCTGCGCATCTGTGCGTCTGTGTGGTTGGGAGGGGGGGGTGTTTCTCTTGTGGTCCTGCTACTGTATGTCTTGGCGAGAGCTGTTATCCTGCATGGCACACAGTTTTCTATAGCCTGATAGTCCCTCCTAGGCCAAGACTCAGAGACTTTATAAGAAATAAATATCTCAACAGGAATCTGGATAAATAAATACATTCAAGCGGGTGGCAAGATTGGAAGGCAGGCAACATTAACACTAGAAACCCTGGGCCCTCATTACTAACCAAAGTACCCAGATTGACTCCATTTGTTGACATTAGTATATATAATATATACATATTATATATACTATAATAATACATATACATTCACCGAACACTTTATTAGGAACACCTGTACACCTTCTCATGGTGGAGGTGGTGTAATGGTGTGGGGAATGTTTTCTTGGCACACTTTGGGCCCGTTAATACCGATCAATCATCGCTTGAGTGCCACAGCCAATTTGAGTATTGTTGCTGACCATGTGCTTCCCTTCATGGCCACAATTTGCCCATCTTCTAATGACTACTTCCAGCATGATAATGCACCATGTCACAAAGCAAAAGTCGACTCAAACTGGTTTCATGAACATGACAGTGAGTTCAGTGTTCTTCAGTGGCCTTCCCAGTCACCGGATCTGAATCCAATAGAACACCATTGGGATGTGGTAGAACGGGAGATTCACAGCTTAAAAGTGCACCTGAAAAAGGAATTGCGTGACGCAATCATGTTGTTTGGCTGTTTTGAGACCTGTGAGGGAGGCCCAACCCAGTATTAGTATAGTGTTCCTAATAAAGTACTCAGTGAGTGTATATATATTAGACTTCATTGGTGTACCTGTACGGTACTCTACAGTTAAAAAAACTAGAATAAAACTCAAGTACAAATCTGTCAGCTCTATGCCCCGTCAGGCAAACCACATTCAAAACAAATATATATTTGAATTATACGACTTCTAATCATCTTCCCATATCTGAACACCTACGGCGTCAGTCAGGCTGTGGAGGAGGTGTGTTTGTCTTTGTACGGTGTCGCTACAGGCAACCCAGAATGAAACCAGGCAACCCAGAATGAAACCAGCCCAGTCAGCAGTCAACATGTTTGTTTTTTCTTAGGCCTGTTTAACAAAACCAAGAGCAGTTAGAGTTGAGGTGAAGCACGGTACAACTATTTGTATTTTATTTCCATCGTAAATCAGAGAGGGTGAGGAACCGTATGATCTCATATGATACAGCGATGAGAGAATATTTGAAGGAGGTTCATGAGTTTCGTTTGGTGAGGCCGCTCCTCGCCTTGGGCTGTGTGCTCTTTGTTGTTCTCCTCAATCAGGGTGATGCAGGGTGATGTTAAGACACCCGGGGGGGGGGGGGTTAGTGGCGTAGCACACTAATGCGATTACCACATAATCATAAGGTTCCCGGTTCGATTCCGACCCCCGACCTATCTTGCATGTCATCCCTCCTCTCTCTCCCATCCTTCCTGTCAAACTCTACTGTCTCTATCCCAATAAAGCAGAAATGCCCAAAAAACATATTTAAAAAGAAAAAGAAAAAAAAAGAAAAAGACACCCAGTCCCTCCTAGGCCAAGACAACAGGAATCTGGATAAATAAATACATTCAAGCGGGTGGCAAGATTGGAAGGCAGGCAACATTAACACTAGAAACCCTGGGCCCTCATTACTAACCAAAGTACCCAGATTGACTCCATTTGTTGACATTAGTATATATAATATATACATATTATATATACTATAATAATACATATACATTCACCGAACACTTTATTAGGAACACCTGTACACCTTCTCATGGTGGAGGTGGTGTAATGGTGTGGGGAATGTTTTCTTGGCACACTTTGGGTCCGTTAATACCAATCAATCATCGCTTGAAAGCCACAGCCAATTTGAGTATTGTTGCTGACCATGTGCTTCCCTTCATGGCCACAATTTGCCCATCTTCTAATGGCTACTTCCAGCATGATAATGCACCATGTCACAAAGCAAAAGTCGACTCAAACTGGTTTCATGAACATGACAATGGGTTCAGTGTTCTTCAGTGGCCTTCCCAGTCACCGGATCTGAATCCAGTAGAACACTTGTGGGATGTGGTAGAACGGGAGATTCACAGCTTAAAAGTGCACCTGAAAAAGGAATTGCGTGACGCAATCATGTTGTTTGGCTGTTTTGAGACCTGTGAGGGAGGCCCAACCCAGTATTAGTATAGTGTTCCTAATAAAGTACTCAGTGAGTGTATATATATTAGACTTCATTGGTGTACCTGTACGGTACTCTACAGTTAAAAAAACTAGAATAAAACTCAAGTACAAATCTGTCAGCTCTATGCCCCGTCAGGCAAACCACATTCAAAACAAATATATATTTGAATTATACGACTTCTAATCATCTTCCCATATCTGAACACCTACGGCGTCAGTCAGGCTGTGGAGGAGGTGTGTTTGTCTTTGTACGGTGTCGCTACAGGCAACCCAGAATGAAACCAGGCAACCCAGAATGAAACCAGCCCAGTCAGCAGTCTGCACCATATACACTTAGATCAAGCTCATTTCCTAAGACAATAATACTTCCTCTGTGATGATGCACAGTGTTATCAAGTGATGGTTGGAGAGTATAGCCATTTTATTGTCCCCTGTGAAGACGAGAGAATGGCGCCCATTCAAAGACTAGCCCGCAGCGTGCCGGCTCGCTTAATGGCTCTAGAGATGGTTTGTGCCTCACCGTTCGTTGGTGGTCGTGTCTCTTTACCGTGAAAGGGTGTCTTGTTCGTCCTGGTTGTCTGTAGACATCACCCATTGTGTTGGCAGAGTTGTTTTTCCTATGTGGGGCAGCATTGACTTGATTGCTGGACAGCAAGGGTACATCTGAACAATTGTCCCACTATATCTCTCAAGAATGAACGTATAGTTTTGTTTGTCCCTACGGCGGTCGATAGGCTGAATGTGTTCAGACGTTGTTGTTATGGTGGTGGTTGTTATGGTGGTGGTTGTTATGGTGGTTGTTGTTATGGTGGTGGTTGTTATGGTGGTTGTTGTTATGGTGGTGGTTGTTATGGTGGTGGTTGTTATGGTGGTTGTTGTTATGGTGGTTGTTGTTATGGTGGTGGTTGTTATGGTGGTTGTTATGGTGGTTGTTATAGTAGACGTTATGGAGAACCCACTCTCTTATCTCTGATGCACTTGTTGTTATGGTGGTGGTTGTTATGGTGGTGGTTGTTATGGTGGTTGTTGTTATGGTGGTGGTTGTTATGGTGGTTGTTATGGTGGTTGTTATAGTAGACGTTATGGAGAACCCACTCTCTTATCTCTGATGCACTTGTTGCGTCTCCTCTCCTTAGACAAATGTGTTCCTGTTCGTATGTTGTACATGTCTCCAGACTGTTGTTGTTGTTGTTGTTGTTGTTGTTGTTGTAAAGGGTATTGAGCAGCTACTCTCCCCCCCCCCCCCCTCTCTCTCTCTCTCTCTCTCTGATTCATGTGTTGTGTCCCCGTCTCCTCAGACACTACGTACTGAACATCTCAGACGACATTGGTAACTTCGGCGAGGTGCGTCTGCCAATCCTGGGCTGTCTGGCCGTGTCCTGGGTGGTGGTCTTCCTCTGCCTCATCAGGGGGGTCAAGTCCTCAGGCAAGGTGAGCTAAAGCTCTCTCTACAGTGTGAGTGTGTGTGTGTGTGTGTGTGTGTGTGTGTGTGTGTGTGTGTGTGTGTGTGTGTGTGTGTGTGTATGGGTGTGTGTGCGCCTGTGCGTGTGTGTGTGTGTGGTCCTGACTCCATGTCTGTGTGTTCTCCAGGTGGTGTACTTCACAGCCACCTTCCCCTACCTGGTGTTGACCATCCTCTTCATCCGGGGCATCACCCTGGAGGGGGCCGTCAACGGCATCAAGTACTACCTGACCCCCCAGTGGCACATGATCCTGGACGCCAAGGTAGGTCCATACTGTAGGGCCCAGTAGGACGGCAGTTACAGTACAGAGGTCTGGCCAGGAAATGTGGCTATACTGTATATTGTTAACAGCAAAGCATAACTAATCTGACTCTTGAGTTTGTGCTGAATTAGTGTGAGTGTGGTCAACGTTTGAATGAACCAAATGAGGCTTTAATAATACTCTTTACAGTTATTACGAGGTAAATACTTCATAGAAACATGTTACATCCCACCCTCACTGGCAGTCACTTGGCCCATATACTGCATGCCTGGGGCTCAGGATTTTTCCTGACCTTACCAGGAGAAACTCCAGGCCCCAGGGAGAGAGTAATTTACGTAACGTAGAGTGGACTAAGAAACTCCTGATACTACTTGGTTCCATAGGCAGATCTCAGAGCTGTTTTATGCAGTGATGTAACCTGTCTCTCTGCCTGCCTGTCTGTCTGTCTACCTGTCTGTCTGTCCAGGTGTGGGGTGACGCTGCCTCTCAGATCTTCTACTCTCTGGGCTGTGCCTGGGGAGGTCTCATCACCATGGCGTCCTATAACAAGTTCCACAACAACTGCTACCGGTAGGCTGCAAAACACCCTCCTCTGTGTCCCCCCGTTCCTCCTCTATGTCCCCCCGTTCCTCCTCTATGTCCCCCCGTTCCTCCTCTGTGTCCCCCCGTTCCTCCTCTGTGTCCCCCCGTTCCTCCTCTATGTCCCCCCGTTCCTCTCTAACCCTCCTCTATGTCCCCCCGTTCCTCCTCTGTGTCCCCCCGTTCCTCCTCTGTGTCCCCCCGTTCCTCCTCTATGTCCCCCCGTTCCTCCTCTGTGTCCCCCCGTTCCTCCTCTGTGTCCCCCCGTTCCTCTCTAACCTCCTCACTGCTCCTGACAAAACTCTGAGTCCCAAATCAACCCCTAGCCCTTCTCCCCATTACAAAGATCAATTGTGTGTATGCGTGTGCGTGCGTGCGTGCGTGCGTGCGCGTGCGTGCGTGTGTGTTTGTGTGTATGCGTGCGTGTGTGTGTGTGTGCGTGCATGCGTATGCCCGTGTGTGTGTGTGTGTGTGTGTGTTTAAGCCACTGTAAGCCTGGGGTAGTTACGCTGAGGGAATGAAGTCATTTTGACTCCTGCTAAGCTTGAGGCTGTCTAGTTAATTTGTACTGGACAGGTAATGTTGGGTGCTCAAACTACAGTCACTCTCAGCCTCCTGGCCCTCAACCTGTTCTTAAGAGGTTCTCTCTATAGCACCACCTTGTGGTCAAAATGATGTACTGTCTTTTAGCCGGGTCAATTATAGTAACTTACCAATTGTCGGAAAGAAAGACATTTCTACTCCTCTGCTAGTCATTGTAGTATGACAATGAGTTTTCGATAATGCATCTAAGGACTGTTTTTTAAAATAGTTTTTTTGTTGTTGTTGTTGTTGTTGTCTGGAAGTATGTTGTCCATGTTTATTGCGTAAGTAAACATAACCTGTCTGCGATTCTTCATCTGGTCCACTAACAATCTTCTCTTCCTGTTTTCCCTGTTTCCTCACGCCTGATTGGCCGGACACAGAGACAGCATCATCATCAGCATAACCAATTGCGCGACCAGCGTCTACGCCGGGTTCGTCATCTTCTCCATCCTGGGATTCATGGCCCACCACCTCAACGTGGACGTGTCGGAGGTGGCTGACCACGGCCCGGGCCTGGCGTTCGTAGCCTACCCAGAAGCCCTCACTCTGCTGCCCATCTCGCCTCTCTGGTCGCTGCTCTTCTTCTTCATGCTCATCCTGCTGGGCCTGGGGACGCAGGTGAGGCTGGGAGGGACTCAACCACGACAAACCACACACACCTGGGTTGTCGGAATAGGCTCGCTGCTGCTGCTGCTGCTGCTGTTGTTGTTGTTGTTGTTTTGCATGCCTGGGTTGGGTTTGCAATTCTCCATCGTGCTCTTTGAGCTAAATCAAGCACATCTGCATCGTAGAATAACAACAAGTATGTCAAACAAAGTATACTGCAGTATTAGTATACTTCAGAGTATAGCGTAGTGTTTTTACCCATCGCCCACCATGCCATCTTGTCCTAAGAATGGGTTTCTGAGAGAGGAGGGGTTCTGAAGCTGATGTCCAGGTCCGTGTGTTTCTCCGTGTGTAGTTCTGCCTGCTGGAGACTCTGGTGACGGCCATCGTGGATGAGATCGGAACGGACTGGATCATGAGAAACAAGACCGTGGTCACCGGGGGCGTGGCTATCGTGGGCTTCCTACTGGGGGTGCCACTCACGACACAGGTAAGGACTGAGGCGCACACACACACACACACACGCACCACACACGCATACAAACACACACACACACACACACACGCACCACACGCATGCAAGCATACCTCACACACACACACACACACACACACACGCATGCAAGCATACCTCACACACACACACACACACACACCCCCTGTGTGCTAGCGTGGTGTATAACCCACCTGTGGTGTGGTGTGTTGTGTTGTGTGTAGGCAGGGATATACTGGCTGCTGATCATGGATAACTATGCTGCTAGCTTCTCCCTGGTCCTCATCTCCTGCATCATGTGCATCTGCGTCATGTACGTCTATGGTGAGTCGCACATTCATTCTACTCATTTATATATCTATAGTGAGTCTGCTACATTCATTCTATTCATTTATATATCTATAGTGAGTCTCTTACATTCATTCTATTCATTTATATATCTATAGTGAGTCTGCTACATTCATTCTATTCATTTATATATCTATGGTGAGTCCTCCTACATTCATTCTATTCATTTATATATCTATAGTGAGTCTGCTACATTCATTCTATTCATTTATATATCTATAGTGAGTCTGCTACATTCATTCTATTCATTTATATATCTATAGTGAGTCTCTTACATTCATTCTATTCATTTATATATCTATAGTGAGTCTGCTACATTCATTCTATTCATTTATATATCTATGGTGAGTCCTCCTACATTCATTCTATTCATTTATATATCTATAGTGAGTCTCCTACATTCATTCTACTCATTTATATATCTATAGTGAGTCCTCCTACATTCATTCTATTCATTTATATATCTATAGTGAGTCCTTGGATGGAATCCTAACTCGGGGGTCAAATCATAAAACAAATTTCCCATTGACACGAATGCAAGATTTACACCAATGTCGGAGTTAGTGGTGCGAGTCTTGAGTTAGGATCCCAGCTGTGACGCACTGTATATCTGTGGACTTACTTTCAGCCTATCCATGTGTGGGTTAGGGTTAGGGTTAACCCTAACCCTAACCCTAACCCTAACCCTAACCCTAACCCTATCCATGTGTGTTTATGAGTCCTGCTGTCGTCCATTCAGTCTTTGTTGATTATCAACACACATGTAGCGGAGGTGGTTTGGAGACACACTCTGTTGTCTATGGAATCTATATTAGGAAATGGACTGCCTCACTTTTCATCCCAAACATTCCCATACTCATACCTTCATCCGAGTGGCAGAATGATCGACCCTACGCGGTTTTTCTCTCTCCAGGACACAAGCAGTACTTCAAGGACGTTGAGATGATGCTGGGCATCCCGCCTCCCATCTTCTTCAGGGTGTGCTGGAGGTTCGTCTCCCCGGTCATCATCTCTGTAAGTGGACCATTCAGGGCCCGGCGTTACGGGAGGCACACCGGCAAGGGGCAGCTGACGTGTTCTCAGAACGCTGACCTGCGTTCCGTTCCGTCCAGCGTTCTAATCCTCCGTTCTCTAAATCGGCACGGCTAGACTTTAAAACTTTAGCCTTGCAGTTTTCTTTAGCCTTGTTCTCAAAAACGGTCTGGATTGGGTGAAAACTCAGGGAAGAATACAGTAGGGCACATTATGACAAATTGATCTAGATCTAGGATGTCAGTCCCAATATGTATTTGCCTATTATTGATTTGCTTATAGTTACATGACATGATTTTGATGATATCCACCATACATTGTATTACTCTTGTATTGTGTTCTTTCTCAAGAACACTGTATGTTTCAGACTACCATCTCAAGAATACCAGATGTTTCACACGTGTTTGATACCATTCCTTATTCCGTTCCACGCATTACAATGAGCCCATCCTCCGATTTCTACCTCCACCAGCCTCCTCTGGTTTCACACAACTGTCCCAGATGAGCACTATGTCTTCTCCACTAACAACTAAACACAATGTGTTTCCTGTTCCCAGTTCATCCTGATCTTCACGGTGATCCAGTACAAGCCCATCACCTATAACGACTACATCTACCCCGGGTGGTCTCTGGTCATCGGCTTCTGCATGGCTCTGTCCTCCGTCATCTGCATACCCATCTACGCTCTCTACAAGATTGCCAAGTCACCAGGCAGCACGTTTCTGGAGGTAAATAAACACTGAACGTACACTATTTACACTCTAGGGCGGCGGTTTCTTGAAGCGGACACAGATGGAGCCTAACCCTAGACTAAAACAGCACCCTCAGTGGAGATTTCCGATTGAAAGCGTGATTACGATTCATGCCGTTTACTGTAGAATAACAATCGCATCCACGATCCCAGCTGCTCCCCCTGTCTGTAATAACGGGTACTGTACATGTCCCTTACATCTCATTGACTTTTGACCTTTTACCCCTTCGCCCTCCCCCTTACAGCGGTTGAAGTTCGCGTCTAAGCCGGACCCCAAGTGGGGCCCGGGCCTCCAGGAGCACAGGATAGGTCGCTACGCACCGGCGGGGGCCGAGGAGGCGCAGGAGGTGTGCCCGCTGAAGACGGAGCTGAAGGAGAAGGAGAAGGAGGAGGAGAAGAGAGATGAGATCAGTCTCACCATCCAGGGCAGCAACGGCTCCACACAAAACAACACAACCCCCAACGCATAGAGCCCCACCCCACCCAGACCCCCCCCCCCCCCCCCCACCCCCCGGCTCAGCTCCCCACCTCCCCTTGCCCTCCCCTCAACCCCCCTTTCCCACAATACACCGTGGGGGAGAGCCCCCTCGCTGGAGACCTTTACATATTGTAAGGGCTTATTATTTCTAACCGCTAGAGAAAAAATTGGTTCGTCATCCAAAATATTATATTTGTTTCACGTAATTTAATAATGCAGTTTTCTTTTCCTTTTTTTTTTTTTTTTTCTTTTTTTTTTAAAACATTTTTGTTTCTCTTCATGTGCAGTTAAAGTAGACATGTTGAACACGGTGCAGACTGTGTGTTTGTTTGACAGTACATAACACAACAGGGAGAGGGACACAATTTTCTCCTTTTTTATCTGTAAAGAAATCCATTTTAGAATCGGCCTAACGAAGTAGTGACAGTGCTGGCGGTTTCAGAGCTGGAGACCAAAATGTTCTTTCGTGGGTCATTATTGTCGCAGACAGCCGAATGACATCACAGAGACTTTTTTTTTAGAGAGTCTTCTTGCGTTGTTTTTTCGTAGCTTGTTTCGTAGCTTCTGGCGGTCACAGCCCTCAACGTTAGTCGATCGTTGATTTGTTGTTTGCTGCTTTAAAGGTTTTTCCGGAACAACACTTACGAAGACTGTTGTCCTAGTAAGTACAGTTAGTCAGCGGCTACTGTGTTTAGCTGTCAAATAGTCGTTACAAGTACGTACTAACTATGTTGACCAACGTTAGCAAAACAACAAACGTATCGATTCCCCCTAAACACGCACAGAGAATGTTGGTCTCCAGCTTTCGGAAACAGCTCCCCTAGTGGTAGTCTTGTTTGGTCAGACTTACAACGTTGTTACAACGTGACTTCCAGCAGTCTGGCCGGGGAGACTATCCTGATCTGAAGCACAAGACCTCCCATTGCCCATACTCAGGGTCCCAAAAGATTAACTTTACTGAACAACACGCTCAATATACCTGAATACATGTTTCTTCGATGATGGTGGGCTTTGCATAAGATGGGGAACAAAACAAAAAGACAGCCATAACCATTTGTCAGATACAACAAAACAAAATGGATGGATGGATGGATGCAACTCTTGTCTGTGTGTAAACAGTGCCATGTCATTATCAGTCTTCCAGGAATTCTCATGCGAAGTGCACCTCGAGATTGTGGCGTCTCGCCCATGTGAAGGGAGCGGTAGATTGGCGAAACAGAAGAAGAAGCAGCTAGCATAACATTTGAGTATTCTGGTTGCATCATCGTCATAGTCTATGTTACTCACAAGTAGGATTTGCTGCCCCAACAAGGCATGTTACCAAAAACATGTTCAACATGCATGAACTTTATAATATCTCGGTGGCATATAGGTGAAGTATTGTGTCTTTCTGTTAACTTTTTGTTTTTTTCAAACCGGAGAGACTCGCAACCAGTGGGTTTCTTTGCGGAGGAAACTAAATGTATTTACAGGCATTTTGGACGCTCTGAGCCACGTAGTCGTGTGATTGGATGTTGTGGAACAGGAAGGAGAGAGGCCATTGGTTGGCCCGGAGATCGGAGCTTCTAGGGCTCCGGAAGAAGAAAAAAAAAAAAAACATCAGTCATCTTTACTGAATTATGTAGTTTATATGTAGCTGTATAGTATCGTTCTCTCAATAGAATTGTCTTATTTTTTCTTTTATTATTGTAAAGTAACATAGTAAATAATTATAAGGAAAAAACATGTTTATTTTGTAAAGAAGCTACAGTATCTTAAGAAATAACCGTAATGTTTACCATTCCTCACTCATGACTTGATTTTTGTTGGTAATTGTTATTTTTCGGGGGAGGGGGGCGGGGCTATATTTCAGTCACTTTGTGGCAGGATGCTATGGGGGGGTGGGGGGGTCCGGGGGGGTGGGGGGGTGGGAGGGAGTAGTCACAGGTTGCTGGAATTGGCAATTGTCAAGAACTCCCTTCTCTCCATACGACACAATGCATAATTCTGTTTACCATCCGTTCCAGTGTGTGTGTGCAGTGGGACGAGGCCCATGGTGACGTTGGGCTGCTACCCCGCCCTGCGCTGGTGGAGAGAGTTAGTCTTGCAATACAGCTGCTAAAATGCTAGAGCATCGTGAATATTGGGTGAAACTTCTGATTTTTTTTTTGATTTTTTTTTTTAACAGTATCATCACTGTATATAATATTCAACACCTAACTGCATCGACCCAGTTTTCCACTGTTATAGCCTACACAAGTTGTTCTCTTTCCTTCCTTCCTATCTTCCTTTCCTTCCTGTCTTCCTTTCCTTCCTATCTTCCTTTCCTTCCTATCCTCCTGTTTTTTAACTCAGTTTTCTCCGTGTTAAGAGTGTTATGACAGTTACCCAGACGACGTTATCCGGAACAAAAGCAAACCTTGCGGTCCATTTCTGACACACAGGGGAGTTTCTCGTGGTAGAATACAGAAAGTATTTGGTTATATGAACTAAATGACAAACGAGGGCCCAGCAGCAGTGACCCAGACCCAGCCCAACACAGACTCAAGCGTTGCTTCATTTGGAGACTAGCGTGTCTGTATGACGACAAAAGCACATATTGGTCATAGCGTGTTCCTATGACACGACAAGCACATGCATGTGGTGAACAACCGGTTACGCAGGATAGAGTGATACCACAGTCCTGATAAGATTAAAGCACAGGATTTGTAAGCATGATTTTTAACTGTTTTTTAGCTGATGTGTCTGTTGAGAGTTCTACACACAGGCCTGTGGATACGTACCATGCTGGTGTTCAGGACAGGTCAGCCATTTAAATCTACTATCAACTGGGTTTGTATGGGACCTCGGTAGATCAATGAAATACTAGAGAGCCATGAATACATGAAAAACCTCCATGGCAGGCGTATTCTAATTCTAATTCTGAATTAGAATGTTATTGTTGTTTGATCACAGTATTAGTGTTTGATCACAGTATTAACTGACAGTGATGAGTATTATTGTGGCAATGCTGTGAGGGGGTCTGTTATGGACTCGCGTTTATTTCCTCTTCCTCTTGAAACCTTGTGACTTGTAGTCCTATCTGTGTGATTTGTAGTCCTATCTCTCTCTATTACGATAACCACCATGCTATTGCACCCCTCCATCTGCTCCCAGCTGTCCCCGCAACTCTTCTGTCCTCTATCACTTTGTACAGTAATGTAAAAACAAAAAACAAAAAAATCAGACTTGTGTATGTGTTTGTTTGTTTTAATTTTTTTGGGGCGGGGTACTCGGGGTATTTTTTTTTCTTGTAGTAAGATTAGCCGATGTTAAGTGTACGATGTATTCTGTGTGTAGTGGATTTGCTACTGCTGAGTCCTTAGATATCAGTATTGATGTCATGTAGTTCTAATCAATCAGTAACTATCCATGTTGTCATCTTAACGAACACAAATCTACCTTTTTAAAGAGATTTTTTTTTTGGTACTAAAATAAAACAAGCAAAACACATTTTATCGTCAGATTTTAATAATATTGTCAGATATTATTATCCATATTCTGTGACATCACCTTTATCTTGAAGTTCTAAAAGCCAGCTGATATCAAAAGTATTGCCAAACAAAAAAAAAAAACTTTGGGTTTAAACTTGAATTACAAAAGGAATGCTTTTTACAGTGAGCATGTCACAGCAGCAGTTACAGTAAATGAATTGGGGAAACGTAAATGACAGTGTTAACATTTCATACAATATATTGACAACAGTATTAAAACCTTCAACACGGTATTGTACAGTACACGCAAATGTGCATTTGTGGCAAAATAAACAAAGTAAAACGCCAAAATCTGTAACATTGTAACTGCAACTAACGTGACATATCATCGTATTCGTGAGCTGTTTCAGAATACAAACAAATCGGGAAGTGAAGTAGTGGGTTTGATCAAATGGTATATATATCCATAGAGAAAAGAAGAATGAATTAGTTTTTTCACATAACTGATTTAAGTTCACCTTGATCTCCTATTCTTCTGTCTGTGGGGATCTGTGTGTGAGCCGGTGTTTGGTCCTTTGGTGAGATCCACTTCTTTAGAACTTCATATAAAAGCACAGCAGATAGTCTTCTCCCAGGACATGCTGTACTGGATAAATATTCATATTTTCATGACATTTGTACAGAAAAGTCATATTTTTCATCACATATTGAAATTGCTGTCGTAAGTTTGGATGTGGAAGGTGTGCATACATTCAACATGTGACCTGTGCTGAACACTGATGATGATGATGCTAAGCCACTACTGTACTAAAACTGTGATATTTCTTCTCCGTGATTCCTTCAGATCACGGAGAAGATCTCTTGAATTTCTGACTCATCAACGTAATGTTTTTTCATGTTGTTTCAGCACTTTAAATAAAGTCATTTCGTGTTTATAAACAACATTTAAAAAAAGAAATATATATATATATACAAACTTCCATTTTTAAGAAATAAAAAAATAAATAATGCCTTTACAATGGTATGCGCAAAAGTATTGTGTCCACGTGTCGGCCAATGTCGCGTTGCTATGCCAATGTAAACCGTATCCTAGGGGATAGTTAAAGCACAAATGAAATGACCCCAGTACTGGTACCATATCACACACACCTAACCATGTCTCTTGTTTTAGGGCCAAAATCCATTGAATTGTCTTTAGTCATGTCAGCTGTATATCCTACTGTTCAATTACAAAAAATGGTAAATAAAATCTATTTTAAAGATCACTTCTTGGCGTGTGATGTTCCGTCTGTGTCAGGGAGTTCAGGGATTCCTCTTCTGTGAAGATGTGTGTTTAACGTTGTGTTGCCCGGGTGTTGGTGCCTATGTTGTTCATTGAAAGCATTAGTCATAGGGTCTGGGCATACAGTGGCTTTTAAAAGAAGGGGAGAACAGTAAAGTAGATTATATATATATATAATGTCAGGTGTTAATATATACATACACTTTTTCCAAAAATGGCATTGAAAAATTGCACACTTGAATAGATATAAATCTCGATTTTATTATTTCACATTGTGCAAATTGAAACAGACGATATTTCACTGTACTTCAGAATACATTTATTATGTAAACACAGAACTGTATTCCTTTTTTTTAAACAGGAATAAATCATAAATTGCTTTTCTGTCTAACAAGTCTTGCTACAGTAGGAGGTCCTTGACAATGACCGTGTCCCATCTGGATGGGGTTCGGCTGGCCCCATGCTACCAACACTAGGCATCATCATTCTCCATCACTGCCCTGCCATATGCTCAGAAGCAAGTCTGTATCTTTGAGGAGTTACACACTTCTCAGATTCTTCTGTAGGTAAATCCCAGGGGAGGCTGGTGGAGGTAGAAATCAATGAGCCGTCTGCCAATTTCTACCTCCACGAGCCTCCCCTGGTAGAACATCATAGTGTCTCTATCCTCATAGAGGTCCTCCTCCTCGAGTGTGAGTCCAGCTCTGGAGGGGGAGGTTGACCCCACCAAGCACTGATCAGCGTGGCCTCCCCAGACCCTGACCATAACCATGAGGGGTGAACAACTTCAAACAGACCCTAGACCAGTCCTAGCATCCAGGGGGAACTTCACCCTGCTCCATGGGGCTTCACGTGGGGCTGACCAGGCCGTCCCCCTGCGGCAGACACAGGCGTCTGGTGGGGACGCTCTGCCCCCTGCTGGCGGGCCTCTGCATTGCAGGGGGAGCAGGGTTGCGGTGGAACGAGCCTGTTGTAGTAGTGAGCCTCGGGTCACATGACCCAAGGCTCTCCAGGGGCAGTGGGGTGGAGCCTACAGGTGTAGTGTGTCCAGGAGGGGACATACAGAGCCGGCTGATGGGTGAGTCTGAACATGCGTGGTCCTGTCTCTGACCTGGGTCAGCTAGAACAGGGTGACTGCTGCTGTTCCGCCTGCTCTCCCGGTTCTGTCTGCAGGGTTCTAGAACAGGGTCGGGACAGAGGTTCTGTCTCCTGTGTTCTAGAACAGTCTCAGGGCCGGGGTTCTTTCCTCTGAGTTCTAGAACAGGTTTGACAATGGGGTTCTGTCTGCAGGGTTCTAGAACAGGGTCAGGGCCGGGGTTCTTTCCTGTGGATTCGAGAGCTGGGTTGAGGCCCGGACCTTGGTCAGTCACTGAACCCCCAGAGGAGCTCAGGGGGGCCAGGCAGCTGCTGATTCGGCTGGATGTGGTGGTTCTGCTGCTGGGATGGATGGTCTCCTCACCACCCTGGCTGGGGGTTCTGTGGTGTCCAGATGGGCGGAGGTGGAGGAGAGGACTCAGCTCTCTCTCCCTGGTGGGGGGTGTGGGTGTGGGTGTAGGTGAGATGCGGGGTGGGGGTAGAGGACCTCTGGACCCCCTGGCCAGTGGGGGTGTCTGGCCTCTGGTCCTGCCTGATGGAGGTGTCCTCCCTGGGGGTGCTGCCAGAGGAGGACTGGGCCTGGGTCTGGGGGGGTGTGGAGGAGGGTGGGGTGTAGGGGTCACAGCAGGGGTCAGAAGTCTCTGAGACTCTTCCAAAGGCGAACCTCTCCATCCTGCAGCCCTGAGGACAGAATCGATACCACATTCATAATAACAACAATAGCTATTATATTCTGTGTTACATTCATTTAGCCGACAATATAACAGAAAAAGAGAGTGACAGTGAGACGGTGAAGAGTTAGAGAGTAGTAGAGAGAGGTAGAGAGTAGTAGAGAGTAGTAGAGAGTGGTAGTAGAAGGTTTTTGGAGGCCAACCTGGATCTGCTGTGTGGTTGCAGGTCCTCCCGGAAGGCACAGGTGGTGGATCCCCGTCCCTGGCCCTGGCCCCATCCCTGGTCCTGGCTCCATCCCTTTCCCTGTCCCTGGCTCTGTCTGTAGAGCTCCAGGTCCTTCTGGATGACTCTCCTCTCCTCCTTCAGCTCTGTGAACCAAACCCACACAAGGAGAGCATCACTCACCGATGCTTTTCTACAGCAGGCAGACAGACAGACAGACAGACAGGCAGGGAGGCAGGCAGACAAACAAACAGACAAACAGGCAGGCAGCCAGCCCACAGCCACAGCCACACTTCCCAATGTCAGACAGGCCCTTAGCCAATTCATCTGGCTCTGTGTGTGTGTGTGTGTGTGTGTGTGTGTGTGTGTGCGTGCGTGCTGAACAGAGAGCTCCATCGCCATTCTCAATAGGTCACTTGTAACCATCTGATCACCCGCTTGCTGTTCTGTTAAAATGTCCATTAAAGCTCTTGAGTAGTGAATATCTATAGCAGATTAGGACTAGTATACTGTACAATACAATACAATACAATACAATACAATACAATATCATTCTATAATCTTTATTTTTCAAAAGTACGCAATGAACCACTAGATGGTAGCGAAGCTCAATCTATCATCTCAAATGTTAGAAGTGAGTTAATCTGATGTGTGTGTGTGTGTGTGTGTGTGTGTGTGTGTTGCGTATGTGAATACAATACAAATAATAGAATCTACCATTGTTGTTATTAGGAAGGACAGGAGGTATCTCATCCACAGGAGGAGAGATCCATTGTGACAGGGCAGCAGGACTTAGGACTCATTTGATCTTGATTTTTATTAACTTAACGTTAGTAAAATGTCATGATGTATAACTCTTCTCTTTACCTGTCACTGTGGGGTCAGGTGCCTCTGGGACACGTCGGGTCAGGTGCTCTCGCTCAACACTGTCCTGCAACCAATCACAGACAAGGACACCAGTGGTAGAACAACCAATCATATAGAACAACACAGGTAAACCACACAACGCCACAACCAATCACATTAAAACTGTAGAACAACACAGGTAAACCACACAACACCACAACCAATCACATTAAAACTATAGAACAACACAGGTAAACCACACAGCACCACAACCAATCACATTAAAACTAAGGTAAACAACCAAGAGGACACAGCTGAGGAGAGGGGAATAAGGGAGGGGGGGGGGGGGGGGGGGGGGGGGGAGAGGGAGGAGGGGGTAGGGGAGGGGGGGTTAGGGGAGGGGCAGTGTTACATGCGGAACAAAAGCCACTAAGTGATTCTGCAGCAGTGTTCCTTCCATCAGGCCTCTGGACTCCTTATAGACGGCGTCTGTACCTAGAACTGACACCAAACCACAAGTCCAAACTCTGACTGACGGCCACTCTTGCCTCGTATCAGGCCTCAGTTTACAGTCATTAGGAAGGTGTGTGTGTGTGTGTGTGTGTGTGTGTGTGTGTGTGTGTGAGAGAGTGGATGTGAGTATGTGTGTGAATGTCTGAATGTGTGTGTGCATGTGTGTGTGTGTGTGTAAGCGCGTGTGCGTGCGTGCCCGAAGCCTCGGTGAAAACAAAGCGAAAGGCCTGACCGCTCACTGTTTGCTGTGATCTTTCTACTGAACCTGAACGACACAAACACGATGCGCAGAGTTTCCGACCAGCGTGGTCGCGGTCCGCCTCCCCCCCCCCCGCCCTGCAGCACTGGCTCCCAGGTGTTCGACTACGTCAAGTCTGTCTGACACCGAGGTGACAGCATGTAGGCTAGCGTACGCGTCGGTCCCTGCCGTCCCCGCTGTCTCGCGGAGGGGTGTCGAGTGCGTAGGGAACACAGCTCTCTGTTCTATTTTAATTTATTTGCAAACACATTTTTCATTCAGCACATCCAGGATGATCCAAGGGGCTGGGACTATATAAACATTGACATGAAATGGGGATTTTTTTCCACATTTGAACATTGACACAGACACATCAGAGTCTCTGGGGGGGGGGGTTTCTGTCAAAACAACCAAAAACAGAGGCCGGAGAGTGATCTGGTTACGGGGGAGGCTTTTCATTTGAGAGGTGAGGTCTGTGGGACTGGCGCTTAGGGACCAGTGGTTCTACCCACACTGCCAAGGGGCGACATGGCACGGCATACCAGACGGGGACTGGGGGACGGAGAGGAGAGGAGAGGAGAGAGGAGGAGAGGAGAGGAGAGGAGAGGAGAGGAGAGGAGAGGAGAGGAGAGGAGGAGAAGAGAGGAGAGGAGAGGAGAGGAGAGGAGGAGAAGAGAGGAGAGGAGAGGAGAGGAGAGGAGAGGACCGGACCATTGAAACCAGACCGTCTCAGGGGACCGTCGAAACCAGAGCCCCGGAGAAGAAGAAGGAGGAGGCTTGGCACAAAATGGATGCCCTTTTTTACTCCCTAAGAATACAACAGTCCACTTATAATTCCCTCAGTGAGTGCAGTGGTGAAAGCCAAGGGTAACACACGTCTTTCTAGTCTGGAGGTTATTCTATCTCCCTGTTGTTTCTCCTGCAGTAAGGCATGTGGATTGAAGAGGCTTGGGGATAGGGCCAGGGGGGCGTCTCGCAGTGGAGGCTGGTGGAGGTAGAAATCAGAGGACGGGCTCCTTGTAATGCATGGAACGGAATGAGGAATGGTATCAAACACCATGCACAGTAAGCTAGAATAACCTAGAGACTAGAAGGAGAAATGCTGAAGGAGAATATGACCCTGTCAGAGTTCATTCAGAGGTGGGAATGGGACGCCCGTCTCCGTCTTTCAGGAGAACGGGTAAAAGACGCAAGAGGGGTAAAGATTGTGAGGGAGTCTGTCTGATTCGGGGTGGCTGATTCGGGGTGTCTGATTCGGGGTGGCTGATTCGGGGTGGCTGATTCGGGGTGGCTGATTCGGGGTGTCTGATTCGGGGTGGCTTGGTACCATTCCCCATTCCGTTCCATGCATTTCAATGAGCCCGTCCTCTGATTTCTACCTCCACCAGCTGCCCCCCCCCCCCCTCCCCCCCACCCCCCCACCCCCCCTTTCCTACCTCCAGGGTCAGGGTGAGGTACGATGGGGGTAATTGAGTCATTACCGGCGGCTGACAGCTGGAATTGGAGGCCGCCTCAGCGGCACCAGAGTAGAGAGGTCAGCACGCGACGCTCCTGGCCACCGGCCAAGTTCATAACCCCCCGTCGGAGGGGGAACGGGGGACGATACTACCCCTGCAGGGTTGTTTACTGTGCACCTTCCTGATTGACCCCCACACCGTGAGGGTGGATGACATCACAGACACATTTGGTGGAGTGTAACTGGACGTCTCTGTCTGGCTCACCTTCTGTATGTGGTGGTGATGCAACAATAACAGCAGGACTTACAGAACCAGTCAAAAGTTTGGACACACCTTGCCAAGAGTGTGCAAAGCTGTCATCAAAGCAAAAGGTGGCTACTTTGAAGAATCTAAAATATAAAACATATTCTGGTTTGTACACTTTTTTTGTTTACTACATAATTCCATATGTGTTCCTTCATAGTTCTGAAGTCTTCAATATTAATCTACAATGTAGAAAATAATAAAAAATAAAGAAAAACCATTGAATGACAAGGTGTGTCCAAACTTTTGACTGGTACTGTATGTTCATAACTAATCACATCATAAGGGTCTGGGAAAACTAACAATACATGTGGACCACTTCTATACATACATATATAGAGTGTATAGAACCAGCCCAGTCCCTATTCCCTGTAGGGGCCCTGTGTCCTGTGTCCTGTGTGTGTGTGTGTGTGTGTGTGTGTGTGTGTGTGTGTGTGTGTGTGTGTGTGTGTGTGTGTGTGTGTGCGTGTATGTGTGTGTGTGTGTGTCCTTTGTGTGATAACATCTTGTAGATATGAGATGTTCTGTTCCCTCTGTGTGTGTGTGTGTGTGTGTGTGTGTGTGTGTGTGTGTGTGTGTGTGTGTGTGTTATCTCCCCCATCTGGTCTCCAGCTAGAGGAACGTGCTACATCTGGTCTCCTCTCTTTCTCTCTTTCTCTCAGGACAGAGGGGCAGCCTGCCACACACAGTGTGTGTGTGTGTGAGTGCACAGACACATTTGTTTGTGTGTGTGTGTGTGTGTGTGTGCATGCCCACGCTAACTTGTGAACGTTTGTGTGTGTATATGGAGTACAGGAAGAAGTTGGACTGATTGAAGGCAGATCAATCTTACTCAGCAGAATGCAGAGGGCTTGGCTGGACTTGTGGAAAAAGCAGCTCCAGCCCCTGGACTCAGGCAGCAGTAACCCTAGACGAGGCCTCGCAGGCAGGCCGCGCGCGTGTGTGTGTGTGTGTGTGTGTGTGTGTGTGTATGTGTGTGTGTGTGTGTAAGTACAGTGGAGGAATGGAAGCACATGTAGACCAGGGGAAAGAATGAACAACCAGCCAACAGCCAAAAGCCTGGTACACATTGGCATCGGCTGGGAGATCTGTCAATCTTACTGGGCATTTTGGCAGGTAGCCAACAATGGTTCGCAAAGACTATGCTTCGGTTTAAATCGGTCGCATTTTTCTATGTGGCAGAAGTCGGGCTCGTGTGTGTGATTTTTGCGGTCTTTATTTGTGGTAAACATGGGTATTTTGGCTGGTAAATATTCAGAGTGGCTGGTGAATGTTCTCATCCACCTACGTTGATTCCATGCCCGGACGCAGACCCTCAACAGCAGTGGGAGTGGGAGTAGGGACTCATTGAAATGCATAGAACGGAATGAGGAATGGTATCAAACACGATTCCTCACTCCGTTCCAGGCGTTACAATGAGGCCGTCCTCCGGTTTGAGGCCGAATGAGGCCGTCCTACCGCCACCAGCCTCCCCTGAATTGACTGACTGCCAGAATTCACATGATCATTCACATTGATCTGAGTAAACCAGCCGACTGTGACCCAAAACACCAGCTACTGTGCCTCCCACAAGCACAGCAGACCTTCTCATTCAAAGCATTCAAAGCCGTAGAGAATTCATTTTCCCTCCTTTTTTTTGTACTGAAAGTTGAATTACCTGCAGAAACGTCACCTGGCTTTTCAGGGCGTCGCACTCATCTGTCAGGACTGACCTGTTAGTAGGGGGAGAGAACACAGCTTAGGATACAACACATAAACATGTTTTTCCAAGACCTTCCAAGACCTTCCAAGACCTACCAAGACCCACCAAGACCTACCAAGACCTACCAAGACCTACCAAGACCTTCCAAGACCTACCAAGACCTACCAAGACCTTCCAAGACCTACCAAGACCTACCAAGACCCACCAAGACCTACCAAGACCTTCCAAGACCTACCAAGACCTACCAAGACCCACCAAGACCTACCAAGACCTTCCAAGACCTACCAAGACCTACCAAGACCCACCAAGACCTACCAAGACCTTCCAAGACCTACCAAGACCCACCAAGACCTTCCAAGACCTACCAAGACCTACCAAGACCCACCAAGACCTACCAAGACCTTCCAAGACCTACCAAGACCTACCAAGACCTTCCAAGACCTACCAAGACCTTCCAAGACCTACCAAGACCTACCAAGACCCACCAAGACCTACCAAGACCTTCCAAGACCTACCAAGACCTACCAAGACCCACCAAGACCTACCAAGACTTTCATTTACGCAAACCAATTTGTTTTTTTTGGTTTACAACGTTTTGAAGTGTAAAACATCAATTGCGAGATTATCAAGATACCGTCTTGAGTAGACACCCTAAATCTGAGCAACAGTGTGTGTATGTTAAAGCGGCCACACAGGGACCCCTGTACATCTCACAGCCGTGCTCTCAGGGTGCCAAGGGAGCAGAATGTCCTATTTCTCTTTCCATAGTTATAGCGTTCTTAGGGTATCGAGAGAGCAGAATGTCCCACTTCTCTTTCCGTAGTTAGTTTTATTAGGGTACCGAGGGAGCAGAATGTCCCATTTCTCTCTCTGTAGTTATGTAACCGGTGTAGACTTAATTTGCTTCTTTTTCAGAGCAAAGGAATCCTCTGCAGCCTGCTGAGGTCTGGTATTCATTTTCTTACAATGGGGGCTTTTGTCCTGTGTCGGGGAAGGGATGGAGAGAGGGAGAGAGGGAGAGAGGGAGAGAGAGGGAAGGCTAGCCCCCACCCTGCACACCTCCTCCACCCCCTCTTCCGGCCCCCCCAACCCCAGCCTCAGCCCCCCCCAGCCCCAGCTTCAGCTCCCCCCAGCCCCAGCCTCAGCTCCCCCCAGCCCCAGCTTCAGCTCCCCTCCCGGGCAGACACAGCATTTGCATTCCCCTCCAGGCCTGGGCAGGGTGTCTCGGAGAAGAGACGTGAGGAGAGGAGAGGAGAGGAGGGGAGGGGAGAGGAGAGGAGAGGAGAGGAGAGGAGAGGAGAGGAGAGGAGGGGAGGGGACAGGGAAGATGGGGGAGCTGATGAGTGGAGAGGAGAGGAGAGGAGAGGAGAGGAGGGGAGAGGAGAGGAGAGGAGAGGAGAGGAGAGGAGAGGAGAGGAGAGGAGAGGAGAGGAGAGGAGGGGACAGGGAAGATGGGGGAGCTGATGAGTGGAGAGGAGAGGAGAGGAGAGGAGGGGAGAGGAGAGGAGAGGAGAGGAGAGGAGAGGAGAGGAGAGGAGAGGAGAGGAGGGGACAGGGAAGATGGGGGAGCTGATGAGTGGAGAGGAGAGGAGAGGAGAGGAGAGGAGAGGAGAGGAGAGGAGAGGAGGGGACAGGGAAGATGGGGGAGCTGATGAGTGGAGAGGAGAGGAGAGGAGAGGACAACTGGCCTGAGGGAAGCTTTGGTGGAGGAGGCAGGAGAGAAGGGAGCCAGAGAATGGGTGCAAGGGGGACGAAACCTAGTATACCCCTCCAGGGGAGGCTGGTGAAGGTAGAAACCGGAGGACGGGCTCATTGTAACGCATGGAATGGAACGAGGAATGGTATCAAACATTTTCTTCCAATGTCTCCCTCCACCAGCCTCCCCTGCCTAGCTCTCTCTAACTCCCTGTTTGTACAATGTGGAGTGTGGAGGGGACATGTCTGGTCTGGTCTGTCTGAACAGTCAGAGAGGGCGTGTTGGTGTTACCGAGTGCCAACGTGACAGAGTCTGTGAGTCTAGATCTGGCCGTAGGAATGTGTGAAAGAGGAGAAGCAGAAGCAGAAGCAGAAGCAGAAGCAGAAGAAGAAGAAGAAGCAGGGGGATCTCCGCTCCACAGCTGTGTTGTGTTCAGAGACAGAGAGTCCAGCATCTCTCTCTCTCCCACCCTCCCCTCTTTCTCTCTCTCTCTCTCCCTCCCTCTCTCTCCCTCCCCCCCCTCTCTCTCTCTCTCTCTCCCTCCCCTCTCTCTCTCTCTTTGTCTCTCTCTCTCTTTGTCTCTGTCTCTCTCTCTCTCTCTCTCTCTCTCTCTCTCTCTCTCTCTCTCTCTCTCTCTCAGAGTCATCCACTCTGGCTCTGGGTCTTTCCTGTGGGCTTGGATGAAGACGAGACAGACATCCTGACTGGATCTCCACTGACTCCACCCCAGAGAAAGGCTGGTGGAGGTAGAAATTGGAGGTCGGGCTCATTGTAATGCATGGCATGGAATGAGGAATGGTATCAAACACACAGGTTCCTGGTTCGATTCTGACCCTCGACATATCTTGCATGTCGTCCCTCCTCTCTCTCTCTCACCCATCCTTCCTGTCAATCTCTACCGTCTCTATCCCAATAAAAAAATACAAAAGACGGTGCTTGTGACAGGTTTCTCAGGCACAGGAACTCACTCACTTGAGGTGGGCCACCACCTGGTCTATGCCGGTGACGTTCAGCTTGTGTTTCACCGCCTCAACCTCGTCTTGGCAGGAGGAGCTGACTGAGCTTCTAGAACTGGACCTGTGGGATAGAATAGAATAGAATAGAATAGAATGGAATAGAATAGAATAGAATAGATTCAAATAAAATACCATACAATATAGAACTATACTGTTGATCACTGTCTGTTTTTCTAGAAGCTTCATGTGTGTCCAGTAACAGCCCCTAGTACCAGCCCCCTCCACCCTCGACACGTTACAACCCCTAGTAGGGTTGTTTGTGGACAGGGGCTAGGGCCAAGTGTCTCAGGTGTAGGGGGCTAGGGTGTAGGGGGCTAGGGGTTGTTTGTGGACAGGGGCTAGGGCCGTGTCTCAGGTGTAGGGGGCTAGGGGTTGTTTGTGGACAGGGCCAAGTGTCTAGGGCATAGGGGCTAGGGTGTAGAGGTAGTGTCTAGGTTGTAGGGGTTAGAGTTAGGGTTAGGGGCCCAGAGGTTGTTTCTGAACTAGGTCAGTCAGGGGAGGCTGGTGGAGGTAGAAATCGGAGGACGGGCTCATTGTAATGCACGGAACGGAATGAGGAACGGTGTACAACACGTGTTGATGTTTCTTACCCACCTGGCTCTGTGTGGGCTCTGCTCTCTGGAGGCTGCGTCCAAGGAGGGCTCCACACTACCCCAACCACCTCCAGGGTCGCCCAGGGCATAGCCCACCACGCCTGGGCTGTACCGGGACATGACTGTGGTGCCATCCCTGGGAGCACATCACAACACACACACACACACACACACACACACACACACGTAAACTTCCAATAACAGTAAGGAGAGAAAGACAGGGAGGGAGGGAGGGAGGGAGAAAGAAAGAGAGAGAGACCTTGGTGCACACAAATAGAGTGTTGTCTACCCACACACACACACGCATACACACACACACACACACATTCCCACCACCAACACCCAACCCCCCAGTCCTAATCTTCCAACAGACTCCCATGCTGAAAAGATTAAAGCAGTGAAGCAGAGAGAGACCAGAAATGGGAAACACACACACACACACACACACACACACACACACAAGGACTGGGACAGCGTCCCTGCTGCACAGCCTTTTATCCTGGTCCAAACTGGGCCAGGCCTGGAACAAGGCCTGCTGGATTAGGAGCAGGACCCCCCCCCCCCCCGCCCCCCCCCCAGCAGTGTCAGAGCAGGGATGGATGGTAGGGGTCTAACACGGCTACTGAGGGGCTTTAAATCAGTGGAAGTGGGGACGGTGGACGGTAGGGGGGGCGCCGCCGCAGCCAGCAGAGGGGGTTTAAATCAGGGGGCAGCGGCAGAGGAGAGGACGGCCATTCAGCTGCACCTGCTGGGCGGCCGGTTGATCTGTCAGGAGAAGCTGGTGCAGCAGGGCCGGCGACGCCCAGCCTTCCCCGGACGTCTTAAAGGGGCGGGGCCGTTGCAGAGAAATATGGCCCAGGCGGTAGGAGGTGGAAGGAACAGGAAGACGGCCCTTTAAGAAGAACGCCGAGCCTTCAGAGCTAATGAGGCGACGAGGCTTCGACAAAATATAGCCGAGGCCTGTTCTCTCCGGCTTTCTCTTTTGTGTGTGTGTGTGTGTGTGTGTGTGTGTGTGTGTGTGTGTGTGTGTGCGTGTGTGTATATGTGTAAAAGCTGACACTATTGTGCACAACTTTTGGCAAAACAAAAAGCAACAGCCTGATTCCCTATGTGTTCATATGAGTGAGTGAGTGTGAGTGTGTGTGTGTGTGTGTGTGTGTGTGTGTGTATGTGTGTGTTTGTGTGTGTGTGTCAGTTTGGAGCAGGAACAGAGGCGACATTGTGAGGAACAACTGCAGATCACTAAGCAGCTTAGAGGTACTCCTTCCAACTCCCTGCCAGAGATGGTATACACACACACACGCACACACACACACACACACAAACACACACACGCAAACAGTCACAAACACAAGACCATTCAAATGCTCGTCCTGGAAGATTGATAACACACAGACACACACACACACACACACACACACACACACGTTTTAAAGTTTCCCAGCCAGCCAGCCTCCCGCTCCCATTGTTAGAGTAGTTCCGCTCCCAGATTTAGGACCTCCTTCGGCCCACTTTCAGAAAACTCAATTTGCTGCCCATTAATTCAAGGGAAGGGTCTTTTACTCAATGAGCATTCAGCATAAACCAGCCCCCCCTCCCACCCCCGTCTTTATAATGGAACAGGTGCAGCTGCACCAAGGCTGCAGGCCACAAATCACCAAGACAATGGGACGGAGGAGCGGACCACACAGGAGGAGGGGTGATCCTGGACACTGCCAACCAGCTCCTTTAAATCAGATCGCTCCCAAAGCGAGAGGAACTGAATCCTCCGGCCGGCCGAGCCTCCCCCTGTTAAAAAAAAAGCCCTTAGTGGTATTGACTCAACAGTTTCCTGCCCTGGACCTGGAAGGATATTAAAGAGAAATGATCCGGCTTTGTCTTCAAAGCAGTTCATCTGATTAACAGTACAGTGAGGGTCTTAATTAGACGATCAAAGCAAAGGCTCATGAGGGGATGCACACACACACGCGCGTACGCACACACGCACACGCGCACACGCGCACACACACACACACACACACACACACACACACACACACACACATGCGCGCACAGCATGGGTTGGCAAGGCTTCAAAGCCAATGGGTTTGTATAGTGACAGGGTGACCAGGCCACTGACACCCCAGAATGTTCCATCACAGTGTAGCAAGTGTCCACAGGACGTGTTCTGGCCGCTCCTCAGTGGGCTTCAGATGGAATAACACCAGACTGTTTCCTTTCATCCAGCAGGGTCTCATACGTGACAGAGCAAGAGCATCAAATCGATGTCCAAACATGACATCGAACATCGTACATCCAAACGAGGTCTTAAAACGACGACCGAAAATGCAGACATTCACTGTTGGGGTGAATGACAAACCCCAACACTGATAGCGGAGCCCCTATACTAACCCTAACGCCAACCCCGAGACCTCTTCTCCCCTGCTACCCTCCTGTACAAGTTCTCTCCTGCTAATATATATATATGTAAATGGATAACTGACACTCAATACAGTTTCCTTCTCTCAGGTGATGAAACAATGCAACTATCAACAGAACATCGTTTCACATCCTCAACATAATCTGACGTAGATAAGACGTCAAAAAAACAACAACAACAACACAGCAAAGAAAAGCATTTTTGAGAGACAGTGGGTCAGTTGACCGCCGCGAACAGACGCTTAACTGGCATGTCGCACGACCTGACAACAACACAGAGAGATTTGTGGTTTTTTTGTTTTTTGTTTTTTTTAACATGGCAACAAAAGGGGCGTGGCTACATTCCTGACAGCATCATGCCAGTTGCTGGGGGATGGCCACGCCTCCCGTAAATAACCTCCCTTTATTGGATGACGCGGCTCGTCCGGATGTTTTTTTGTCTATTGTCGGTTTGGGTGGAATGGGAAGATGCACCATTTTATTGGCACCGGCCTGGGCGCGTCGCCATAGCAACACTGTGTGTCCAGTTTTCCCGGCGGAAATAACGATCTGCTACTTAATCTGGCCGGCTTTCGTTGTCACTCGGGAGACGCAGCTAGCTCTAGAAGTTATTGGCAACTTTGATTCCTTTGATAACAGGAAATGCAGGGTACGACTTCAATCCAAAAGGTTAAACATCAATGAAATTGTGGAGAGCGCCCCCCCCCCCCCCCCCCCCCCCCCGGGCTCGGTAGAGCAACGGTATGAAGACTCCTAACAAAACCAACTTATGGGAACATGACTTTGACACAGAATAGGACAAAACTCCAGTGTGACGGATTATTATACGGCCTTCCGAGTTCAAACTGACGTCAGTTATTTGCGTAGGGCTTCCGATTTGCTTGATTCCGGTACTCTCCGAGTGGGAAACTTGGTACAGCGTCATCTCTGTACAACGAGTTTCCGAGTTGGACATTTATAAGGTTTCCGGGTTCTTGACGCTCATGAATACCACACTTTACCTCACAGTGTACACAAGGCAGATGTTTACGTCATCGTACAATAGGCTACACACTGTGACAAAGGCCTATTTTGTGAAGAAATCACCCAGGTGATTTGCGGGACATTTACGGACCCTTCGTGACATGACTGTCCTTTTCTACTGTTTGTTGTCATCTTGACCGAACCAATTTGTAACTGACAAAAACACACTATACTCTCATTGTCGAGGGAAACGACGTGTACAAAGTGTGTAACGAGGGTCTTGACCCCCGGGGTCCAGCCCCTTCTGTCCAGCGAGGGACTATATTGAATGGTTGTACTAGGGTCAACCAGTGCATTCATCGGCTGGGACAAAGACAGTCTGGGATAGAGAGACCGGGCCTGGGAAACACCACACACTGGGAGGGACTGGGAAACACCACACACTGGGAGGGACTTGTCAACAGTGAGTCCCTCCCTGGCATCTTTTTGGCGTCCCTTTTGGTACGTGAAACGCATTTTTGAGAAAGACTAAATGTATTTGCCGGTTCTTTTGATTATACACTCACCGAACACTTTATTAGGAACACCTGCACACCTTCTCATGGTGGAGGTGGTGTAATGGTGTGGGGAATGTTTTCTTGGCACACTTTGGGCCCCTTAATACCAATCAATCATCGCTTGAATGCCACAGCCTATTTGAGTATTGTTGCTGACCATGTGCATCCCTTCATGGCCACAATTTACCCATCTTCTAATGGCTACTTCCAGCATGATAATGCACCATGTCACAAAGCAAAAGTTGTCTCAAACTGGTTTCATCAACATGACAATGGGTTCAGTGTTCTTCAGTGGCCTTCCCAGTCACCGGATCTGAATACAATAGAACACCTTTGGGATGTGGTAGAACGGGATATTCACAGCTTGAAAGTGCACCTGAAAAATCTGCAGGAATTGCGTGATGCAATCATGTCATCATGGACCAGAATTTCAAAGGAATGTTTCCAACATCTTGTGGAATCAATGCCACAAAGAATTTAGGCTGTTTTAAGATCAAAGGGAGGCCCTACCCAGTATTAGTATAGTGTTCCCAATAAAGTGAATGTATTTCGCAGCAAAAACCTCCTTTTTTCCCCCTCCTCCTTTTGATTTACTGGGCTCAGAGCACACAGTACATAAAGAACAGCGTGGGTTCATCTTCACTCTAAGAGACTTGGGGTAGACGGAGAGGCTAGAACATGTGTGAGATATATCAGGAGTGTGTGAATCATAGAACTAGAATCCACAGATTGGAACGGGAATGTCCTTTCTGTGAATTCTAAATTCTATGGCGTAGATGATCCTCCTCCCCCTCCTCCTCCTCCTCCTCCACCCCCTCCTCCTCCTCCTCCTCCTCCTCCCCTCCTCCTCCTCCTCCTCCTCCTCCTCCTCCTGCTCCTCCTCACCTGCCGTCCTGGGCGGCCCTCTCCCTCACGCAGCGCAGCAGCAGCTGGATCTCAGCCTTCAGCAGCTCTTTGATGGCGGGGGGGTCGGCCAGGGGGGAGCGCGGCGTCTGGGGCCTGCTAGCCTGGTTGCTGCGGAGGACATCCTGCCTGATCTGCCTCCACATCTCCACCTGAAGCAACGTGAGACAGAGGGGAACGTTAGGGCTTATCTACGTCTGTCTGTCTGTCTGTCTGTCTGTCTGTCTGTCTGTCTATTTACTTTACCATATTTATTTTAACATATAGCAGACTCCCTTTGGATGCTAATACAATGAATCATTATTAAAAAAATATACATTTACTGAGAACAAAGCCATTCTCTATTTACAGAAACAGTCTATTGAGGCCCAAATAAATCACTTGCATTGCTCTCTTTTAAAACACTACCTTCAGGGAAACAGTCTGCTGGGAAAAGAGAGAGAGAGAGAGAGAGAAGTGCTATAAAAAACTATCACCAGGCAGAAAAAAGAAAAGGAGAAGGAACATGTAAAGCAAACAGCGTGTCTGATGGCAGAACCGGCTGCAGAACCTTTCTTCACCTGGTGCCTGACATTCCCTTCCACTGAGAGGCCCACTTTAAAGGCCTCGGAGGAGAGCATTAAACCTGGTCCCAGTGTGTTTTGATCTGGCTGTGCCCTTTACACGCACACACACACACACGCATGCGCGCGCGAGCACACACACACACACACACACACACATGCATGCGCACACATACACACACATGCATGCGCGAGCACACACACACACACATACACACTCACACACACACACAGACACACCTCTGTCAGGGCTGCGCTGCCTGTCTGAACTCAGGCCAGCAGCTGCAGAGACTTCACACTAAACTCTAGTGGACAGCCGCTCAGGGGTGTTAGCAGTGGTGTTACCCACCCAGGTGTTTACGATGTGAGCCTCCGGCTTGCCGTAGTAAAAAAGCTGTTCATTGCCCTATTAATCTCTGGTGAGAGACCAATCAGACGACACAGGGGGAGGAACTACTTCGGTGGTAATTATGGTTGTTTGTTTATTCCTTGTTGGTTGCAACTTCTTGAAATAAACAAACAAATGCAGTGCTTGAAGAGGTTGAGTCGTGCGTGGAAAGTACTGTTACCGAAATATCCTCCCCTAAATATTTCCTTTTTAGTTTCCTTTTTTTAAGCCATAAACTAAACATTAAGCGCGCTGTATCTGATCCAACTGTAATGTACCATGCATACGCAGTCAGTGACATATTACCGCTACTCAAAGAAAAACATATGATAACTCCTGTCAGAGGGCCAAGAAAACGCTGTATGGCCTCATCTCATTTCCTGGGCCAGACATGAAAGGAGCTGGGTATTTTCTCTCTCAACTGCCGAGAGTCAGACAATGGTGACCCTTGATGGAGACAGAGAGAGAGAGAGAGAGAGAGAGAGAGAGAGAGAGAAGGGCAGTCCGGGTAGCACTACGATTACCTCTCATCTAGCTAGCGCTGAGGGAAGGTATTCATTACAGGGCAGAGATCCCGAGGCTAACGCTAGGCTAAATTAAATTACTAAAGGGAAACGTCGGGGGCCGGCTGAGTGAATGTGAATAGGGCTCTGTGCTTTGTTCTACAGTGGGCCTTATTAGCCGTGCTACTTTCTAGAAAGGCCTAAGTCCTTCTGGGATGTGTAAACTAAAGAGGTTTTAATCAGCCAGTGCATATAGGCCAGGAGAAATGTCAGTGTGACACTTTAAGCCAGGCGATATGCTAGGCTATTTGTTCATAATAGCAGGATTAACCCCCAAACTGCCCCCTGGCTTGTTAAGCTAATGATAGGCATGTGTGTTTTCTTCTCCTTCTCCTTCTTCTTTTCTTCTCCTTCTTCTTTTCTTCTTTCCTCCTTCTTCTTCTTCTTCTTCTTCTTCGACTCGCATGGCAGTGTCACACTGAGCGTTTTTCATAAATTCATAAATTCATAAATCTGAATTTCTAATTTCAGATTATTATTATTTTAGGCTACGTATTTTAGGCTAATAGGCTACATGTTCGTAGTCGTTTTTCCTCTTCGAATGTAAACACAACAACAGCCATTTCATTGCATCCGCGTTCCAAATGTAGTTAAACACACATGCTGTATCTTGGTATGACAATAAACGGATGTAAGCCAACAAGAACGCGTCTTGATAACACCTTCAGACAGCCTGGGTGTTTAACTGCAACACAAACAGAACAAAGAATACCTCAGGGACCGTTGGAGAGAGAGAGAGAGAGAGAGAATAGAAAGAGACTGAGGGAGAGAGAGAGAGAGAAACAGAAATAGAGAGAGAGAGAGAGAGAGAGAGACAACCAGAGAGAACCAGAGAGAGAGAGAGAGAGAGAGAGAGACAGAGAGAGAGAGAGAGAAACAGAAATAGAGAGAGAGAGAGAGAGAGAGAGACAACCAGAGAGAACCAGAGAGAGAGAGAGAGAGAGAGAGAGAGACAACCAGAGAGAACCAGAGAGAGAGAGAAACACACAAAAACAGAGATAGAGACAGAAAAAGAACAGAGAGAAGTTCCAGAGTGAAAGTGGGTTGTTGTTTTGGAACAATCCTAGGACCAAGTCTTGAACAGCTCTGCCTGCATGCATAATGTAGCCTCACTTACATAACACAGCTTAACTACCGTAGGCGCTGTGTTCTGTCTGTTTACAACATCACCTCATGCTATAGGCTACACATTCCTTGTTGTGGTTGACTGATCTGTGACTACGGCGTGTTCACAATGCAACGTACAGTAGGGTAGACGTAATCTGTAGCCTCACCTATTGCCTGTTGTTCACGGGCTTTGTAAGCCCTAACTCTTTGTACTGCAGTATGTAGGCCTAATATACTGTAAGAGCTTCTAAGTACATCACACGTCTACTTTACTACAAACGTAAAGCGTAAAGAAACTCGCGACGTTATCTATCCTGTGGTGTGTTTGTAGAGGAGAAATGACAGGCTTCTTAATGTCATCATAACTACAACAATAACAGAGCCGGGGAGGACAGCTGTAAATGTCAGGAGTAGCGGTAGACGTAGGGACTTGTTCTTGGCCCAGTCTTTGCTTACATTACTTTGTATCATTGAGAGTGATGTGTAATGTCGAAAGCCTGGTCCCAAACGATCAAGATGTGATAGAATAGCAGTTCTTGAGTGCAGGGGGAGAGTTCTGGAGGGTTTTCCATCTGCGGTTTCGTTGGCCAAGTGTTCAGCTATTCTAAAGTAAACATTGATGTGGGCTTCACACCTCCAAAATGGCGCCTGGCCAGACAACCACATTCCCGTCTATGAGAAGGAGGGATGCAGCCCAATGTTTTGACTACTAGTCCCATGGAGATAGGCCTACGGCAAAGATCTGGAGCAAAACACACTGGAACAGGTCTGCCTTGAGCAATCAAATATGTCAATGAGACTAACCTGGATGAATACAGGTTAAATAAATAAAAACATTGTTTCGTCTGTCACTAGGCGTTTGTCTCACGGTAGCAAAGCACACTGTCTGTCGCTATAATGTGAATCTTACTTTGTGAACTTAATGACAATGATGACCCCGCCTTACCTCGGAGTACATCTCTGTGTACATGTCAACCAGGGCATCTCCAAGCACTCCCCGGACCTCCGGCAGCTCCGACTGGGGGACATGCTCCACGATCAGAGTCCACAGCGACTGTGGACACCCCTGCGTGTCCATGGGGACGGGCGCTATTTGGGGGGTCAATAAAGAAGAACAAGTGGTCAGTGACTCAATGGAATAAGTCTGATTTAATAAATATTGTACTTCCAGATAATACATATACTGTCTGGCTGCAGATATGATGTGCTTCTTTAGCAAACCTCGACTATATCGTTGTCATGCATGCCACACCGGCGACACCGCATCGCATGCATTGATGCTAGCCAGCTGGCAAGCTGCTGGTCAGATGTTATGGTTTAATGGTTTATCTCCATATAAAATCAGCTCAGGAAGAGCATTTATGGAATAATAAAAGAGCCCATATATTTGTGCTTAAAAGTAAATATTATACAGTGAAACTATTAACAGAAACCCTCTGTTTTGTGCGATGCTATAGCTACGGAGGGTAAACTTACCTTGTTGCTTCCTGTATCCAGTGTAAACATTCTTGTCTCCAAGGGGAAAACATCGCGAGATTCGCCGCCTCTCCTTTGCTATAATAATCTATTTCTAACAGAAGGTTTAATATAAAAAAAATATAAAAAATATGAAAAAAAAGAACATAGTTATAATAAAGTTTTGCAATGATCATGAAATTAAATAAACATATTTTGGCCCGTATAAATATTGTTTAAACATGGGGGGGAATTCGGACGTTATCACATCATTGTTTTCAGTTAACTATTGCAAAAACTGATTTTAAAACTAAAAATCAGTCATTTTCTTCACATTAATCACCAAAAAAATCACCATCTATAATTTCACAATGAGGAGGAGATCCACAACACATTGTAAATTGCCAGAACGATAATTGCCAGAACGACATTTTTTTCCCCATAATGTGAAAGATATTGCGCACAGATATTGACGGAGGGACGGACCTCAGTTTGAGCACTGGTTAGACTGGTAGTCACGTGTAAATTGAAACATAACCCCCATAGAGGCGTAATAACTTTCCTTCTCTCTGCAAGTTTCTGTCCCAGATGCGAGACCCGCGAACGCAACCGAGAACATTGCCGTTCTGTATAGGCTACTGTTAAAGACTATTGTTTTGGGGAAATGTTATGACAATTTTACATTCTGTAACAATGTGGAAGAAACTTCTCTACATTCATAAACAGTAGCCTAAAGTGAAACGTGAAAAAAGTTTGTTTTATTGCCTGAACATTGGAACGTACTCAATCTTTGTGGTAGTTTTGGATACTTTTTTGTCATGAAAATGCTTTCCAATGCGCGCTACCGATCGGTGAGGATTTTACGGTCCGTGGTGGCTCTTCTGTTCTGTCTCCGGTCCACCGGTCTTGCCTTCTCGGTGGCAGGACAGGAGAACACCTGTGATGCGAACGGCAGCGTCTACTACGTGGGAGAATGGTACTTTCTCGACTCGGACCACTGCACGCAGTGTGAATGCACCACAGAGGGCTCGGCTTGTGCCCGGACGGAGTGCACCTCTCTGCCCGCCGCGTGCATCCATGTCAGCCACTATCCGACAGACTGCTGCCCCCGGTGCGAGAAGATAGGTTGCGAGTACCGGGGAGAGGTGTACGAACTGGGACAAAACTTCCAGGTAATAGACTTGACTCTGTTAGACTACATGGCATGAGATGAATGTTTGCATAATGCTTTGTAATGTCTTCTCAAATATAGGCCCTATACATTTTCTTGAAAAAAAAGTATATCTAATCTGAGTTTATATGATGTGGTCGGTGATGTTACCGTCCTCTGAAATCTGTGATCCTGTGCGTAATAACGCATCTCCAACCTTTGGAAATGGTTTAAAAGCCTGACATTTCTCTTTTGCCTATTTTAGGCTATTTGACTTTTCATTTTCCCTCAGAAAAGTGACAGCAATGTGTCTCATGACCAAGAAAAGGTAACTAACAGCAGACGTGTAAGCCTATTATCACCCGTTGCTAAAAAGCATCGAAATATCATGTGGGCGATTTTTTGGCACTGAGCGCGCCGACTGGGATGTTCCAAAATGTATAAATGGCGCCACACCGTGGTTCGTTTTGGAAATGTGACTACAGTATGCACTACATGTATTGCTGCTGGTGCTCTCCGACTCAGAAGTAGCATCTAGCCTACATTGTGATAATTGTTGAAACCATCCAAACATTTTCCACTGAGACAAGCGTTCAGATAGAGAACAGCAGTGAGTGACAGGGACTGCACTGTGTGGTCTGGGGGTTGAGAGCAGAGCAGAATGTCCATTATCACAGGCACATTCTATTCCATTCCATTCTATCCTATCCTATTCCAGTCCAGTCTAGTCCAATCTATTCTATTCTATTTTATCCTATTCCATTCCATTCTATTCTAGTCTAGTCTAATCTATCTATTCAATCTATTCTATTCTATTCTAGTCTAATATATCTATTCAATCCATTCTATTCTAGTCTAGTCTATACTATTACAAACACAACACTCTAACCACTTTCCTTTGCTTCTCTTCTGATGAGAGAAACAAACCGATTGTATCCACACGCCATTATTCAACAGCCATTATTCAACAGCCATTATTCAACACAATATTATTCAACAACCTTTCTCAACCTCTTGTCGATGGATGAGAATACAAAATGACCCTGACAGAGACCCAGAGGGCGAGGCAGAGCGATGTTCGAGTGTGCTTCATTGTCTTCCTGATTAGGTTATTATGGTTAATGGCCGGGCCCCCAGGGGATAATCACAGGCTTCTGATGCAGCCGGGCCAGGAGAGGGGAGCAGACGTTTAGCCTTCAGCTCCCACTGCTGCCTCCTTCCACTCCAGTTAACCAGACCTTGGCCTCCCTCCCTCCCTCCCTCTCCCTCCCTCCCTCCGCCTCCCTCCCTCCCTCCGCCTCCCTCCCTCCCTCCCTCCGCCTCCCTCCCTCCCTCCCTCCGCCTCTCCACCACATGTGGAGATGACGGCTGCTAACGTCTTCACTATTCTGGCAGGGGAGGAAACATAACATCTCACACGTTTGACCTCTCTCTTCTTTCATAGATGTCTTTCAGAGAGGCTTCAGGCTGGCGTCTACTGTATAATAAATACACTCTACACTACAGTTGGTTATAGCATTGACTGTCAAGGACGATGTGAAAAGAACAGATCTGAGCAATCTAAAGACCATACTGTGTGTCTCACTCTCTCTCTGTGTGTGTGTGTGTGTGTGTGTGTGTGTGCATGTTTGTGTGTGTGTGTGTGTGTGTGTGTGCATGCGTGTGTGTGTGTGTGTGTGGTTGGCAGCCGTCCGAGTGCGAGCAGTGTACCTGTGACAACGATGGCATTGCCCGTTGTCTGGTGGCAGACTGCGCCCCCCCGCCCTGCGTCGACCCCCTCTACGAGAAGGGCAAGTGCTGCCCGAGGTGCAAGGAGGGTAAGTCTACTTCCTGACCCAACTTTAGTCAAAGTGCAAGGAGGGTAAGTCTACTTCCTGACCCAACTTTAGTCAAAGTGCAAGGAGGGTAGGTCTACTTCCTGACCCAACTTTATTCAAAGTGCAAGGAGGCTAAGTCTACTTCCTGACCCAACTTTATTCAAAGTGCATTTCACGTCTCTCAGCACACTTTAGCTCGCAACGGAAAACGTCATTCACAGTGCATCCGCTCAGAGCGCAGCTGGGATCAGTCTACTCCCTGAAACCGCGGCTCTTTCATACAGAGTCCCCCCTTTTTTTCATACGAGCGGGCTGCCTACAAAAGATAAACAACGGAGGGAAATGCATTTCACATTTTCACACGCAAATGCCACTTACCCTCCTGGTTTCTACTCACGCCAGCTAAACACTAATAACAGGTGAGCTCGACAGCTGCAGGAAGACAAAGTGCTGCCCGTGCTGCCTCACATCGTGTTGTTTCTACCCGAGCAGAAACGCTCCTTCATAATCAGCCCCATGCGGCTGGCCTCCTTACATTAGCGCTGACAGCTCAGCCAGCAACAATATATGAAGGTAATAATTTAGCCAAACAAATGGGAGGGAGAAATATGCCTATATCAGCGTGAGCAATAATCCACTTCACGCACCATTAGCGGTGATGAATCGTCTCGTTTTTGATGCAGCGAGACAGGTTTTAAAAGGAAGTTTATTGAGTTGTAAAATAGTCCACTGAAGCTGGATCCATTGTTTCATTGTAGGTGAACCATGTAATCAAAAGTGTATAATTTTCAATTACAGTAGCTCTAAACTCGATACAGACATTTTGGGATTAAAACATCACAGGTGTTATTATCTGTGCACAAATCACTGATCATAATGTGCCCTGCGTGTGTTTGTGTGCACGTATGTGTGTGTATATGCGTGTATGTGTGTGTGTGTGTGTATGTGCATGTATGTGTGTGTGTGTATATGTCTGCCCCTCAGGTCCAAACTGCTACGTGGACACGACTCGGAGTCAGGTGATCCCCGGGGGTGAGCCTGTGTGGGTGGACTCTTGCACCAAGTGTCGTTGCCATGACGGCCAGGATGCGGGGTACTGGGAGGGGAACCGCCTGGCCACCTGCGCTCGCGTACGCAACTGTACCCCTGAGCCCAAGCCCAGCCCGAGCCCGAGCCCGCAGCAGAACTGAACAAACCGGACCAGAGGTCATCTGGGGGTCATCACGGGGACCAGAGGTCATCTGGGGGTCATCACGGGGACCAGAGCAGATGATATGAGTCCAAATAGTTGTATTTTATTGTCAAATAGTTGAGGTGTCGTTGAGTTAGCATGGGCCCCCGATGGAATAGTCCCAGAAATAGAGCAGTCAAGGTTAATGGTAGACCGGGCAAGCTTCATCAAGTGCACCTCAAGGATTTAAAAAAAAATAAACATACATACTATTTTGGCTCAGATCTGGAGAGGCACTGATATGTAGCATGTATCATGTAGCTTGTAGCACAAACACCTTAGCAGCAGTGATATCCAGTATGCAGTTTTGCCTTCTCTAAACCCCCTCACCTAAAGGTAGATGTTGTTGTTGTTGACATTTTTACATTGTGATATTCGTTTCCATGTATTGTCATCAATGGCTACACCAGTTTCAAATAGTTGTCAGGCCAATTATCACGTGTACATTCATTTCGAAATGTTATCAGGCAATTGCCTAAAACCTGGTTTCCTTATGTATGATGAAGTTAAAGGAGGCGGTAGTTTGACCCAATAGACTCTGAAAGTTTCCCTGACCAGACTTTGAGACCTCTGCTTGTGTTTGTATTAGACAACAGCTCAGCAGGTGAAGTAGCTTGTTCTACACTAATAAGAACCCTCCAGTATAGTGTACTAGATTATAACAACCATCCTAAACAGGGGAGGCTGGTGGAGGTAGAAATCGGAGGACGGGCTCATTGTAATGCATGGAACGTGTTTGATACCATTCCTCATTTCGTTCGATGCATTACAATGAGTCCATCCTCCGATTTCTACCTCCACCAGCCTCCCCTGATCCTAAAGCGATACCTGAGGATATTTGACCAACTGTAATGGTTATAATTTGAACGGAGGTCCTGTGGCTAACAGTTTAACGCCATATCTGAACTTAATCATAAACGCGTTCATGAAATGTATGCACGAATTGTGAGGTAACGTAGGTGAATGCTAGAATAAGAAGCATGTTCTAATTATATTAACTTTGATAGTTTATACAATACACAGCTTGACATTACAGTTGTAATGCACAAGACTATAATCGACTGTAAGAATGTAGCTCTAGGTCTGGATATAAAAACTACTGTCTGCCTCCACCATCCATCACACCCATAAGGGACCACTGCATCAGGGGAGGGCGGTGGGGGTAGAAAAACCGGGGGACGGGGCTCATTGTGATGCGTGGAATAGAATCAGGAATGGTATCAAACACGTGTTTGCATGACAACGAGCCCATTCCTCATCCCTTTCATTACAATGAGCCCGTCCTCCGATTTCTACCTCCGCCAGCCTCCCCTGCACTGCATGATAACCAAAAAGGAGTGTAGACAGAGACTGTGTGTGTTTGTATGTGTGTTTGTATGTAGCTAGCTGCATATTGGTCCATGCTGGCATGGATGGAACGTATCCCAATGTATCTCAAACCCCAAACCATGTCATGTCCAACAACCATTCAATCATCATCTCACCTTTACATCTCATACAGCGGTTCAGTGGAGGCTGGTGGCGGTAGAAATCGGAGGACGGGCAATGCATGGAACGGAATGAGGAACGGTATCAAACACACGTGAGCCCATCCTGGTATCGCGCACACACACACACACACAAGTTTGATACCATTCCCCATTCCATTACAATGAGCCCGTCCTCCGATTTCTACCTCCACCAACCTCCCCTGCAGCAGTTGGTTGATTGGACTCTGTTAATGCAACAAAGTCTCTCTTGGTGATGGAGTTGAAGATGTTGTACGTGGTTTGTTTTACTCATGCCTCTGGTATTCTCCATCGCTGTTATTATCCAATCCCCAATATACACCTAAGAAAATAAAATACTTTGTACGTCCACTAACTGTCCAACTGTCACCTGGATGCATACGATATGTATGTGTGTGTGGTTTATTTTTGTGTGTATGTGTTTCTGTGTGTGGTTTTGTGTGTGTGTGTTTTTTTTTGTATGTGTATGTGTTTCTGTGTGTGTGTCTTTTTTGTGTGTGTGTATGTGTTTCTGTGTGGTTTTGTGTGCGCGTGTGTCTGTGAGATTAGTGTTGTGTTTTAGAATGTTTATTTATTACTGTGGGTCTCTTGTTGCTATGGGGATATTGGCAATTTCCATCCAAATGTTTGGCGTTGACAGTTTGGGGACGGCGCCGGCCCCTCAACAATATCACTTCTGGTTCCTGTTCTGGTGCGGTTCAGCCTCGGCGACAGCTGCAACGAACAGACTCACGGACGACCTTGGAACAACCCGTTCCTTTGGCTTTTAGTCGGCTATCACATTGTTCCCTCAACTCTAAAAAGTTCCCTTTTCTCTCAAGTCTTTTTCTGAAGTCCTATTTCTCCACAGAACAGTTTGGCTCATTCGCACGTTCCCCCTCCCTGTTAGAAACAAGGGTTGTATCCTCGTTCCGGGGAGCCTCTCAAAGCCAAGTTCAGTCTAATAACAAATCAGTTGCGCTTTCAATTTCATCCGTGGTAATATAGCGTCGTTCTTTAACCTCCCTCTGACATGCAGACGTATAAGCCCAAGGAACAGCAGAGCCTCAGCCATTACATTCACTCATTTGTGAAATTGTGTTTTTTATTATTTTATTATTTATTATTTCCGCTATCAGCTCCACTTCTTTGGAAGCAGGAGGGGTTGAAGCTGTGGCTCTGTTTCTGTTTCAGTGCTCTCAGAAGGCATCCTACTTTTACTTTCTTCCTCTCAAGAAATCACTGATTGGTGAAAAGAAATGCAGTGGAAAGGTTGCTTGCTTTGATCTATCCAATCATGATAGATCAGTTATTACTTCAAGGCATGGAGGAAGAAAGGAAGGAAGGAAGGAAAAGTGGGAGGAAGAGAGGAAGGAAGGAAGAGTGGAAGAAAGAGAGGAAGTAAGGAAGGAGGAAGGAAGGAAGAGAGGAAGGAAGGAAGCAAGAGAGGAAGGAAGGAAGTATGCACTTCCAACAGGGCTATCAAATAGCTCAGCTCCTCCTTGTATGTTCCCTCCTTCTCCCCAAAGACTGAACCAATAACAAGGTTTTAACTGGGTTCTTTGAATGCCATGGCAACAGGAAACAACGGATAAGAACACCATTACCAGCCGTCCTTGCCAGGGACTCAGGTGAAAATCATCTCATCAGACAAAGGAAACAACCATCTCACACACACACGCGCACACACACACACACACACGCACACACGCGCGCCGTAACACTCCTTTAACCATCCGATTTATTGATTGTATAGAAAAAGTAGGTTTGATATGACATTATGCATTCTATATAAGATATAACATTTTCAACATTCAATGTACAAAAGAACCTAGATAGATACGGTAAATCTTTAAAAACGCACACAGGCTTGAAGGCCTGAAGCAGTCGGTAGAACAGATGTTCGTCTCCATTGCCTTCGTCCCATCACCATGTTTCTCAGTCAGTTTCCCGCTCTTCTCAGCTCTTCTCAGCTCTTCCCTGCTCTTCCTTCAGATGACATTTCGGACCATAAAGGGAGAGGGGTTGTGGTTGCTCAATGGGTATACGGATGAAACCTAGAGGGAGGGAAACCGCGCAAAGTATCTGGCAACATGGGGATAACGGATAAATAAGAGAGTATCTGATAATCTGGCAACATGATACGGAAAAAAGTGACACAGATTTCCAAGACTTCAAAGTGCTGGACACAGGATAGCACGCAAGTACGCAAGTACACAACCTTTCAGCTTTGCTTTGACCCGTGTCTACATCAATAACATGGTTAGAAGAAACAGAAGAAGAAGAAGATGATGCCTCACAACTTCCCCAACTTCCTGAACAAAACCCAAGATAATCATGTCTGACTGTGTGTGAGGAGAAGAGGTGTTGATTTAGAGTTTCACCATATCACTGTTTTGCAGCTGGACTCATTGTGACAGACAGTCCTGGGCAGGATGTCTCTTATCAGGGGAGGCTGGTGGAGGTAGAACATCGGAGGACGGGCTTCACTGTACCGTAATGCATGGAAGGGAATGAGGAATGGTATCAAACATTCCTCATTCCGTTCCATGCATTACAATGAGCCCCGTCCTCCGATGTTCTACCTCCACCTGCCTCCCCTGGTGTCTACTTAAGGTCGTGCTGTACAATACCCACCCCAACGTCAGAAAATATAGGTTCCCTCGTTGATGTGTGTCACAGCAAATCTGCAGAATACCTATATTCAGGTGATACCATAGCTTCAATGCTTGGGATAGTGGGGGGGGAGGGGCTTACTAGTGGACCATTAAAGTACAGTATAGTGAATGACTGAAACATATTCAGAACTTCTGAAGCTCATCCATGGTCTTACGACAGACGGCGCCACTCCGTTCCACTCTGCAGTTCAGGCGGGGCGGGGTTGTGCCAGAGTGACGACACCTGACGTAAGACGATGGAAGCTCACCTGGATCTTGAAAAAAAATAAAAAATAAAATGTCTTTACAGAAATCGACAGTCATCAGTAGTTTCGACTCAGTTCAGTTCAGGGGAGGCTGGCCTGTCTTCCGATTTCTACCTCTCCACCAGCCTCCCCTGCCATGCTCCTGTAAGGAACGACCATCGAGTCCATACAGAGTCTGATATACACAGCATGATGCATACTGTAGTCTTTTCCCTTCACATGGGATATACACAAAACGCCTGGAGAAGCAGTTGGAATGACAGTTGACATTTGAAACTCGAAAGTCCTGCATTCCGCAGCCACCAGATGACAAAACATAACATAACATAACATAACATAACCGAACATAACATAACGTAACGTAACACACTCGTTTCACAGAGGTAATGACAAACAAATGATCGTAGAAGCACATTCCAGTACATGTCCAGGGCCGAGCGATGCGTGTTCACTCTCTGTGGCGCTCTGCTACCCAGGGTCACAGCAGCAACCCACACCAGTAGTAATGCACTCAGACACGAAAAGGCAGCAACATGACGAGAGAGAGAGAGAGAAAGAGAGAGAGAGAGAAAGAGAGAGAGAGAAAGAGAAGGGGGGGGGCAGAGAAGAGAGAGAGAGAAAGAGAGAGAAAGAGAGAGGCAGCGATAAGAGAAAGACACAGATAGAGAGAGAGAGAGAGTAAGACACACAGATAGAGAGAGAGAGGATTGCTGAGATTCCCCTGATATCAGTGCAGAGGACCAGTGATCCTCAGACACACAGCTGTGTACGTCTCTGACTGGAGCACAGAAACAACATTGTACTGCTAACACAGAGCACATGGAGAGAGGGATGGCGTGGAATGAAAAGAAAAGAAAAGAAAAGGCAGTGGAGGGTGTTGAAGAGAGGAGAGGAAATTACACTCCGTCTTTAAAAGGCTCTCCAAAAATCAACAGAAGGGAAGTGTCGGTCTCGGGCAATCTCTGAACGCACGCTGTTTTAAGCCTGGCCAGGAGACACCATTGATAGTAGAAAAGAGAGTTCCACGTCACTTCACACGGTACAGGAATGTCAATACAAAAAAATCCCTAGAACGCAGCATTCCTTATCTTGCCCCTCATAGAAATTCCGAAGGCATCAGTTTGGTGTTTAGGCAGTACAAAAAAAAGGAAAAAAGAGAGAGAGAGAGAGAAAGAAGAGAGAGGAAAAAGTGAGAGACAAAAGCATACGTATTCAGACGTTACACGGCTTTCATACGCAAGTGGAGGACATTGTGAAATGTAGATCTTTTTTTGTTCTTTTTTGGGAAGTTTCATTATTATTATTATTATTATTATTGTTATTATTGTTATCATTATTAGTGGAATTGGTGAATCAATCCTGAGGAAATAGCCATTATCAGTTCTGTTTCTATCACCTCAGTTGGTACGTCCCAACGTACGTCCCGTACTAGCATTGCTCATCGAACGGGCGCTATGCTCATGTTGACATGGAAACAGTATGAACGGTACATCACACGGTACGCAACGCACTTCTGCACTCGAACGAGGATGCTACAAAAACGTTAAGGATCTACGAGAGAGATCCACGGTCTCTGCTCCTCAAGAGAGACATCGGTATTCACCATTTCCTCCACAAGGTTATGAACGCCTTATAGTTGCCCAGGAAAAAAAAAAGGGGTATAGCGTTTAAAAAAAAAAAAAAGAAAAAAAAGAATACGGATCATAACGTCTACGTATGTTGGAGCGAGTGGCGATCCTCCTGTAAAACAGTTAGGTCCCATTGTCATAAAGCATAGTCTACACGGTCCGTCGCAAACGCGAAGCCTCCGTACTCAACCTCCTCCGTGATCCAGAAGCCGACCGACGAAGCCGGTCCGTCAGATACGCCAGCGGAAGCATAGCAGAGGTTCGGTGTTTCCTCAGAAACATTCCTTTTTAGTTGGTTCATATCCTCTTCCACTTAGCTCTCTAACCCGTACAGGACGACCGAGAGCAAATTCCCTCGGTGGCAATATCCTGCGCTACCCAGGAAGTCTTTGATCGCTTCAACATGCCCCCCCCCCCCCCTCGTTTACACAGATAATCACAATTCTCTGTCTTTATTTAAAAAAAAAAAAAAAAAAGAAAACTGACAAAAAGAGAAACTGGAGTTGGGGTTGGTTGGTTTGGTGCACAATGGTGCTTTCCGCCACCTATTGTCAATGTGAGGGAACGGGGGTGAGGGGTGGGGGGTGGGGGAGAGTCCTGCAGCGGATGCAGGGACACATTCATGTCGTGATATATCATCTGATTTGGGGGTCCGGAGTTCGTTTTGATTCAGGTGCCCTGAACCCGAAACCCCGACGCCTCTGTGTGTGTCAATGATCCGATATGACTCTTGTTGAACCACGTTTCTAGATACATGTGACCAGAACCCCCACCCACACACACACACACAGCTCTGTCGCTTGTGTGTTACTGTGTGTGTGTGTGCGGTGTGTGTGTGTGTGTGTGTGTGTTCCGAGAGAAGCAGCGCTGTCATCATTCCTGGGGGGTCTGAATCTTAATCTGGACTGATAAGTGATATATATCCTCCTCTTTGTCTATTCCTGAGAGCTAGTCCCCCCCAACCCTCACCATCGCCCCCTTCCCCAGGAGTCAGGGTCCCAGGTTCGAGGCTCTCTGTTGGGCTGTGGGCTCTGCAGCAGTGGGGGTCTACAGTATATCTCCACTGGGAGGGGGGGGGGGGGGGGCGTGGGGGCTGTGAGGGGCAGGGTCCTGGCTGAGGGATGGAGGGAAGGAAGGAAAGGAGAGAGGGAGGGAGGGAGGCTGGGTGGGGCGAGGAGGTCTGTAGAGGCTCTCTGTGCATGTGGTCCTCTACTCTCTCTCCTCCCTCCCTCCCTCCCTCCTCTCCTAGTCATCCTAGTGATTGGGGAATTTTATCCAATTCTATTCTATCCATCCCTCCCTCCCTCCCTCCCTCCCTCCCCTAGTCCTAGTCCAGGTCTGGTGGTTGAGGGGGGGGGTCTCTCTATCCCCTGAAGGGCCGGGGCGGAGGCTTGCCGATCTCCACAGAGATGTTGGTGTAGAGGGGGTACCTCTTCACCCCCACCACCCGGTAGGTCAGCGTGCTGATGCCGTCCCTCTTCATGGTGTTCTTGGTGTTCTGGATCTTGTTGAACCTGGATGGGGGGGGGGGGGGGGCAGGAAGGAAGCAAAAGAGACAAGGGGCGTCACGACTCGTTACCATTTCAGACGATGACTCATCGACGCTGGTTATTAAATGAATGACAGTGAAAGGTCAGTGAAAGGTCAGTGAAAGGTCAGCACGATAGCAAACAAAGAACACGTTACTGCGTGTCGGGGGAGGAGGCTGGTGGAGGTAGACATCGGAGGACGGGCTCGTTGGAATGCACGGAATGACGATCGGTATCAAACGCGCATGGTTGAAACACCGTCCCTCATTCCGTTCCGTGCGTTACAACGAGCCCGTCCTCCGATTCCCACCTCCGCCGGCCTCCCCTGCCGCATGTCTTACACACATTACCTACAAGGCTACTCTGTGTCCTGTACGTGCTGCGTGCAGTGAATCTGACCAATTTGTCCGTGCTATTCCCACAGCGGCCAACAGGTGGTGCTACGAGCACGCAGTGGACCTCAGTAGACCGACACCACTCAGCCATCTGCAGCCACTCCACCATTCATTGTCTCATGGCTGTAGCGACAATGCTCCAGCGCGCTTTAGCTCAAACATGCTCTGACTGTTTGGGTGGAGGCAGGGAGACCAGAGTACATACGACCGCTATAGAAAGTGCAGAAAGGGACCAGTCGAGCACAGCCAATCACCAATGAGCAGCGGAGGGTTCAAACAAGATGTTCTTTTTATGTGCTCGGATATAAACCGTTAGGCTAGGCTACACGAACACGAGTCAATCCCCCCCCCCCCCCCCCCCCCCCCCCCCGTGCCCCCCCCCTCCAGAAACCCCTGCGGGGGGGGGGGGAGGAGAAAGCTGGGAGAGAGCTCGAGAGATGAAAGAAGAGAGCAAAAGAGCACGAGAGAGAGATAGAGAGAGAGATGAAAGAGAGATTGAGGAAGCGAGTAGCAGAAACAGAGTGTGTTAGAAAAAGAGGGAGAGAGAGAGAGAGAAGTGGATGAAGAGAGAGAGAGAGAAGTGGATGAAGAGAGAGAGAGAGAAGTGGATGAAGAGAGAGAAAGAGAGAGAGAAGTGGATGAAGAGAGAGAGAGAGAAGTGGATGAAGAGAGAGAAAGAGAGAGAGGGAGAGAGATAGACAGATAAGTGGATGAAGAGAGAGAAGGAGAGAGATAGACAGATAAGTGGATGAAGAGAGAAAGAGAGAGAGAGAAGTGGATGAAGAGAGAAAGAGAGAGAGAGAGAGGGGGGAGAGAGTGAGAGTGGGTGAGATATATTTATCTGTGAATAAATCCATGTCGAGGTGCAGAGTAAAGCCAATAGCCTGCCTGACCGTGCTCTACCAGAGGCACCTAATCAACCAATCGCTCAATGATCTCCTGCCCGCGACAGCCCCCTGTCATTACCTCACCGCCACTTCGACTACGCAGGGTCCTGTCACCGCCAGGCCGGGCGGCGTTCTGCTCCCAGAGCACAGCAGTCAACTGAAAAACTAAAAGCTCTCCTAATGTATGTTTTGGTATCAACTCACATTCACATCAGCCCAGCCAGCCAGCCAGCCAGCCAACGGAGCAATAACACTCTCCTTTCCTCACTCCTGAGGAGATGATTTATGGATGCATGTTGAGAGGGATGCTACTGTGTGTGTGTGTGTGCGTGCGCGAAGAGCTCATATCCATTAATTTAATATGCATGAGGCCTGGCGTGGCGTGCTAGGCAGCGCTAACTAATCTTTGGGAATGGTGATGAATGGCGCTCTTTCTTCCGATGGCAGGGTGGACGCCGCACTGTTACTACGCCCCGACGCCGTCTCCTGATTGACCAAACAAAGACGCGCGCGCCGCCCCGGTAACGGAGATGTAGAGGTGTTAACGTAAAACATTTATCATCAACCACAACAACCACAATAACGACATTCGCCTCGGTAAACACCGGGCGACGCATGCCCTCTCCTCTCGCTCTCTCCCTCCCCCTCTCTCCCCCTCCCTCCCTCTCTCTCTCCCACTCCCTCTCCTCGCTCTCCCCCCCCCTCCCTCTCTCTCCTTCTCTCTCTCTCTCCCCCCTCCCTCTCTCTCCCCCCTCCCCCTCCCCCTCTCTCCCCTTCCCTCTCCCCCCCCTCCCTCTCTCTCTCCCCCCTCCCTCTCTCTCCCCCTCCCCCTCTCTCCCCCTCCCCCTCTCCCTAGGTCAGTCTGAAGGATGTCTAGGAATGTGTGGACTTTAAGACAGGCTTTTAAACAAGAGCTGCATAATCACGGTAAACTAATTAGTTAACCCGGGGATAATTATGGAGGGAGGATAAGGGTATTTTTCAAGTGAAGACAGGTACAGCGGTAGTCATTAGAGTGCAATGATAGATCACAGCGGCTTCTCTCAAGAAACAAACAACCGTTGGAAATGGTGACTATCAGGGGAGGCTGGCGGAGGTAGAAGTCGGAGGACGGGCTCATTGCAATGCGTGGAACGGAATGGGGAACGGCATCAAACACACGTTGAGAGGGAGAGAGCCTCCACTGGTGACTAGACACTATGGCTTGGCTCCCCCCTTTGCAGCCTCCCTCGACATACATGAAACACATCAAAAACAAGAAGAAGCTAAATCAGCAATGACTTAAAAAACCTAGTTATCAATGGCCTACATAGGGGGGGGGGTGGGGGTTAGAAGAGTGTCAGGTAGAAACCTTTGGGTGTTTCTTCCATGCCTGCGTCTGTTTGGAGAGATTAAAGTATATAAGAAGATAATCATTAAAAGCATCAGAGACCTTAATCAGCTGACTCAGGGCCTTCAGGGCCTAGCCACTAGGATCAAAGCACCTTGTGTGTGTGTGTGTGTGTGTGTGTGTGTGTGTGTGTGTGTGTGTGTGTGTGTGTGTGTGTGTGTAAGCCACGATCAAAGCACCTTCAAAACCCCTATTTGGGACCTAATACCCCAAAATAGAGGCCAACTCACGCATAACCAGTCAGTCAGCCCAGTCCACTGTCTGCATGTAGAAACCAGTCAGTCAGCCTAGTGCACTGTCTGCCTGTTGAAACCAGTCAATCAGCCTAGTGCACTGTCTGTATGTTGAACCAGTCAGTAAACCTAGCCCACTGTCTGTATGTTGAACCAGTCAGTAAACCTAGCCCACTGTCTGCCTGTTGAAACCAGTCAATCAGCCTAGTGCACTGTCTGTATGTTGAACCAGTCAGTAAACCTAGCCCACTGTCTGCCTGTTGAACGGCTCCAAGAGATTAGCAATTACCCCCCGTTTCAATGCTCTGTGCTTTGCCACTATTCTTCATAATAAAAATGGAGATCTCTTCTATTTCAAATCAAAACAGTGTTTAAATAATCCCCTAAGCCTGTTAACAATGGCTCCAAAAATCTGAGCGGAGGCTTCGCTAACTAATAAGGGCTTCCTTTCTCCGCCTGAAGACTTATGAATTATTTATCGGTTCAAATTAAAGGGTGTCCCTGTCTGTCACCTTCGCTAAGGGTGAGAGTGAGGCCAAGGGATTAGCGTGGAGCCTGGCTTCGGCTCGCCTCTCTACTGCTGCTCATGGAAGAGCATCGGGTGGTGTGACCGTAGGAGGTTCGAACCTGGGTCTACCGCACGCGAAGCCTGAACATGCCCCATTACACCAAAAGGACTTGGTCATGGTCCCAGGGCGACATATTGGGCTAACAATCCCTAGGCTGCGTTACGCATCACGAGAACGCTACACTCATTGACATGAAGCTGAAATCACTATCATCAACTACCAGGTCACGGACACACAGAACTGAGACAGGGAGAGAGGGAGAGAGGAGAGTAGAATAAAAAGTAAAAGAACAGATCAGGACAGTGTAGCCTCCAGAATAAAGACAAAGGAAGGCGTCACAGAACGCTAGATCAAACGTCGCCGAGGCATCTATCACCAGGCGCCACGGCGACAGACCCTCTCAGCCGAGCCGATGATTTATTGATTCTCATCAGCCCGCCCCCCCCCCCCCCCCCCCCAAAAAAAGAAAAAAAACCTCGGTCTGACCCTGCCCCTCTTTGTCTATGTATCTCAATTGGTGTCATCTCGGGGAGCGATTACTCCTGCCTGAATGAGCGTGGATGGCACTACAGACAGTCTCTTTAAACCACGGCAGATGGCAGGCGTGTGATTGTGCTGTCGTGTCAGGGCAGGCGGACAGGGATTGTTTGATAAGCAGGGTAACTGCTTACTTTAAATCCCGACGTACAATGGCTTAACAAAGCCTTCGTACAGGGTTTCATAAAGGCCTCATAGGGCATTTAAAGTTATTATCTGTTTAAGGTGGGAGCATAAGCAGATCAGAATCATTCCCCATCCTTTCACCTGTCCAACAGACACAATAGAGAAAAGCTGAATTTAGTTGTTTTGAGTTGAGTCGATTATCCATGATCAAAATTCCAAATATACCCAGATACCAGGGGAGGCTGGTGGAGGTAGAAATCAGAGGACGGGCTCATTGTAATGCATGGAACAGAATAGGGAATTTTCCGTCCTCCGATTTCTACCTCCACCAGCCTCCTCTGGACTAGGCCAAACCGGCAGCGACTGTTACCGTGCAACGCTCCTCTGGCTTCTGAAAGAAAGCCCTCTTACAACCTCTGACACGTTTCAATTCATTACACCCAGTCACAACAACAACAACAACAACAACAGCAGCAGCAACAACAACAACTCATTCATTAACATTCTCTCATTGTCTCTCATTGGCTCATCTCCATTAGCAATGAGTTGATCAGCCTCTCGAGCAGTGCTACCGGCGTCTGTTGTTGTTGCCGCTGCTGCGTTCATTATTAGGATTGTTTCAGCCACTCATCCCACTGCCTCCCTCCCTCCCTCCCTCCCTCCCTGCCTGCCTGCCTCCCTCCCTGCCTGCCTCCCTCCCTCCCTGCCTGCCTGCCTCCCTCCCTCCCTCCCTGCCTGCCTGCCTGCCTCCCTCCCTCCCTCCCTCCCTGCCTGCCTGCCTCCCTCCCTCCCTGCCCGCCTCCCTCCCTCCCTCCCTCCCTCCCTGCCTGCCTGCCTCCCTCCCTCCCTGCCTGAGTGAGTGTACTTCTGTGTGCCTCCTGAGTCTGTTATCTGTGCACAGCGAGTGGGAGGGACATTGAAATAACAACCTGTAGAGAAAAGCGAGACTCCAGGATGAAAACGGCGACCCTGTGGCGTCTCGCTTTCACAAGAGGAGGCCGGTGGAGGTAGAAACCGGGGGACGGCCGGGCGGGCCCCGCCCCGGCCGTCCCCCGATGTCTACCTCCGCCGGCCTCCCCCCGTACCTCACACGCGGCTGAAAGGGGTCGATACGACTGGTAACAGCTTTCCCAGCCAGCTCCCGCTGCAGTCCTGTGTGTCATAATTGCTCTGAATAACGAGGCCTGATCGTTGGATTTCTTTGTGCCGTCTCGCAACAATGAGACCCAGCGGAGCTGCAACCAGCACGCCACCGCTGCAACCAGCACGCCAGCGGAGCGGCCTATCGATTACTCTGTCGTTGATGGCCGAGTTCTCCATGCGTGAAGGAGCCCTCTTAGCAGAGAATAAATAGTGATAATCCATGTTTAAGAAAGCTTACGGACCGAGGTGTTATGATGAAGTGGTATTATACCGGGATATTGATGGGACAGTTGGAGTTTGTTTTTCAATGTTTTTTTGTTTTTGTGTGTGTGTGACAGTGTGTACTATGTGGGACTGGAAAGCGTACAGTGAAGGATTGGTTTCCATCACCTCTCTTCCACACCAGTCCTTTTGGGGGGAGCGGACAAGTTCACACTTAGGAAGAGGGTGGAGAAAAGGAAAGAAAGAAGGAGAGAGAGAAAGAAGGAGAGAATGAAAGAAAGAAAGGAGAGAAAGAAAAAAGAAAGAAAGAAAGAAAGAATGAAGGGGAGGAATAAAGAAGAAGAGAAAGAAAGAAGGAAAGAAAGAAGGAGAGGAATAAAGAAGGAGAGAAAGAAAGAAGGAAAGAAAGAAAGAAAGAAAGAAAGAAAAAAGAATGAAAAGAAGAAAAAAGAAAGAAAGGAGAGAAAAGGAGGAGGAGATCACACCTCTGAGGGTTGGGCTCGTTGTGCTTGTCTCTCTCGTGTTTGATCATCCTGTAGCGTCCGATCCGCACGTCCGGCCGGGACACCTTCATCCCGTTCAGGGTGATCCTAGAACACACACACACACACACACACACACACACACACACACACACACACATACACACACACACACACACACACATATAACCAGAGGAGACGTGGGTCAGAGACTCGCACGCACGCGTAAACACACACAACACACACACACACACACACACACACACACACACACACACACACACTCACTCACTCACTCACTCACTCACACTAATAATAATAATGAATGATAATTATAATAATACATTTAATTTGTAAAGTGCTTTTCATTTGAACAATATCGAAGCACATTGCTCAAGCGCTCAAGTTGTGTTGCCTTGAAGCGGTTCAGAGAATCACTATCACACCAACGAGCAGAGCAGCATCCACGATGAGACCCACGCCTGCAGGCCCTGCTGCTGCACCAACCTGCTTAATCACACATCTGGAGCTGTGAAGCAGAGTCAGACCTGACACACACACGCTCACACTCACACGCACGCACGCACGCACGCACGCACGCACACTCGCACGCACACACCACTGCCAACTCCTTTTCACCAGAAAAAAAGCAGAGGCTTCTTTGAGAGGCTTTAGAGAGGGGCCGTCGCAATCACACAAACTACTGTTCAGAGCCAAGTGTGTCATGTGTATTGTCCTTTTGTGCGCTGAGCGACCAAATGAATGTGAGTTGTATTGTATTGAGCTGTGAAAGCGGCTGTAGTGGGTTGAGGCAGCTGGAGGGAGAGAACGCTGCTCCTCCCAGGGTCGTGGCTATCATGATCAACTGATATTAATAATAATAATAATGATGATGCATTTATTTTGTATAGTGCTTTTCTCAGTACTCAAAGACACTACATTCCATTCCATGGAGAGGACAAGAATAGATAGACACATAAAAAGCAAAACTGTTATACAGTTATAGCGAGTTTAAAAAGATGGGTTTTGAGGGATCGTTTGAAGGACGAATATTAGTATTGATGTGTCTGACGTCATGGCAACCATATTCCGTATTTCTCTGACCCGCAGACATACAGCACAAGGCTGGGACCGCAGCGATATCACATAACCATAAACAGCGACATAACAATCTGAGGTAAGCCTTCACTCTAATGCTCCCAAATGGAGTAAAAACACTGTTGCAAACCCATCTGCAGCACCTAAAGCCCCTCCTAAACCCACGGCTGAAACCAGCAACACGATACCCATTTACACACTGATAAGGAACGGTGTGTGATTGTGTGTGTGCGTGTTTATGTGTGTGTGTGTGTGTGTGTGTGCCTGCGTGTGTGTGTGTGCGCGTGTGAACGTGCGTGCCTGTGTGTGTGTGTGCCTGTGTGTGCGTGTGCACGTGTGTTCCTGTGTGTGTGTTCCTGTGTGTGTGTTCCTGTGTGTGTTTCGGTGAGCGTGTTTAAACGGTTTTGTCCCTGAGACGGGATGAAAAGGTTTATGTTTGTGTGTAGCTCTGATTCTGTCTGTAACCAGTCTTATGG
>NC_139672.1:15215607-15220607 GCF_951799395.1 Argentina silus | reverse complement strand
AGTGCGAAGCGGTCTGGGCCGGACCGGGCCGGGCTCAGCCCTCTTGATTGGTTTCATCAGGAATGTCTCCAGATCTTCCCCCCCCCTCCTCTCTCCCACCAGTGGAGTTAATTGTATTAGACTTGAGGAGTCGAGGGGAATTGGAATCTGAAACGGTGGCATTGCCTCATTTCACTCTGCCAGAGCGAAGAGAGATAGGGGAGGAGAGGAGGGGAGGAGAGGAGAGGAGGGGAGGAGAGGAGGGGAGGAGAGGAGAGGAGGGGAGAGAGCAAGAAAGAGAGAGAAAGAGTGAGACAGAGGAGAGGGGAGGGGAAGAGAGGAGTGGAGAGGAGAGGGGAGAAGAGAGAGAGAGAGAAGAGAGGAGAGGAGAGGGGAGGAGAGAAAGAGGAGAGAAAAGGAGAGAAGAGGAGGGGAGAGAGAGGAGAGAGAAGAGTAGGGGAGAGGAGAGAGAGATAGGGAGGAGAGGAGAGGAGAGAGAGTTACTGAAGAAAGAGGCTGGTGGGGGTAGAGGAAAGGAGGGGCGCTGAAATTGTCGAGCGTCTCCTCTCTGATGGAGCAGCCCTGCTGACTGTGGGCTATCTCTCTGCCCACTCCCCTAATCTCTCTCTCTCTCTCTCTCTCTCTCTGCCCACAGCCTTTCTCCCCCCTGCCTCACCCTTGATTTCCCCCTACGATTCTCTGTCCACTCTCTCTGTCTATACCCACTCCCCTCCTCCCCCTCCTCCCCCTCTCATTAGAAGCAGCCACACAAGGGCAAATCAGAAATGAGAGAATCTTGCCAGGCTTGACACTTTCTTAGCCTCTAATACAGCCCACAGCAGGAGGGTGATGCCACACACAGACACACACACACACACACACACACACACACACACACACACACACACACACACACACACACTAACTTTTCCCCTTCCCTTAACTGCTTATTTTAGGTATGGGTGAATCAACCCAGATACAGCCCAGTACATATTTCCTGCTGACTTGTGACTGGTAAGACCAGGGTGACGGTGGGGGGGGGGGGAGGGGGGGGGTGCAGGGTAGGTGCCTGGCAGAGACAACAGAGAGACTTATTACCTCCACATCTCTAAAATAAGGGATTCTCCCCGCTGGGTCTGGACAGGGTGGCAGGGATCCAAACAGCAGTGCCATAAATAAAGAAGTCCCCATAATATTTAGTTGGCTGTCCTGCTGGTGACTATAAATACTGTAGAGGATGTCCACATCTCCCTGCTGCTGGAGCAGAGCCTCGGCACTCACAACCACCTCAGTAGAGGACTGTAGAGGATGTCCACATCTCCCTGCTGCTGGAGCAGAGCCTCGGCACTCACAACCACCTCAGTAGAGGACTGTAGAGGATGTCCACATCTCCCTGCTGCTGGAGCAGAGCCTCGGCACTCACAACCACCTCAGTAGAGGACTGTAGAGGATGTCCACATCTCCCTGCTGCTGGAGCAGAGCCTCAGCATTCACAACCACCTCAGTAGAGGACTGTAGAGGATGTCCACATCTCCCTGCTGCTGGAGCAGAGCCTCGCATTCACAACCACCTCAGCGCCAATCAACGCAAACACTGTCAAATATTATGTATGTCGCTATATGAGTGTTAATAACGTGAATAGTGTTAATAACGTGAATAGTGTTAATAACATGAATAGTGTGAATGGTGTTAATAGTGTTAATAGTGTTAATAACGTGAATAGTGTTAATAGTGTGAATAGTGTTAATAACGTGAATAGTGTTAATAACATGAATAGTGTGAATGGTGTTAATAGTGTTAATAACGTGAATAGTGTTAATAGTGTGAATAGTGTTAATAACATGAATAGTGTGAATGGTGTTAATAGTGTGAATGGTGTTAATAGTGTGAATGGTGTTAATAGTGTTAATAGTGTGAATAACGTGAATAGTGTTAATAACGTGAATAGTGTTAATAGTGTTAATAACGTGAATAGTGTTAATTGTGTGAATACTGTGAGCGTTAATAGTGTGTCAGAGATCTGAGTGGATCATGAATGAATGAAGTCCACAAGCAGATACTATTTTAAAGACATAAAATATACATGTAAATATACAGTACCAGTCAAAGGTTTGGACACACCTTCTCATTCAATGGTTTGTCTTTATTTTATTTTTTTATTTTCTACATTGTAGATTAATATCAAAAACTATGAAGGAACACATGTGGAATTATGTAGTAAACAAAAAAGTGTTAAACAAACCAGAATATGTTTTATATTTTAGATTCTTCAAAGTAGCCACCTTTTGCTTTGATGACAGCTTTGCACACTCTTGGCGAGGTGTGTCCAAACCTTTGACTGGTACTGTACATCTATTTAATTTTTACTCCAAAGGGAAGCGGGTAGCGGCACCATCCACGACATTTAGACGACTCTGCCCCAGTTTATTTCAAAAGGCAACGACCAGAGGACGACGACGATGATGATGATGATGATGATGATGATTATCATTGCGTGGGACAGGGTCATATTGTTGTGCTGATGCAGATAGCCCCATCTCTGACTGCCGGGAGTCTGCAATGTTTTCAGTGTTTTTATGTCCTGTTGTGTTTACGGTCTTGTTTTTATGTGGGGGGCCGGCTAGACTGCCCCAGCTTCCGCCTCGGGGGATGAATAAAGTTGATCTACCGTAAAACTTCTTTTAGTAGCCTGGGGGCGTTTATTTGCTTAAGCCACGGAGCTCACATCAACGTTATTAGCCTATAGAATAAATCAGTCAAAACCAGATTCATATTTGATAGATGTGGTAATTTATGATGGCCCCCACACAAGACTGCCGTTAACGGTCTGACAGACTGTTGAATAATGTCCGGGACGGACGCTCGGACTAAAATGTGGAGACTCTTTAATCATCCGGTAATATCAACAAAGAATACATACAGTTAAACTATTTATTTATTATCTATTTACTTTATTTAGTTTGTTAGGGATAGGCGCTTATTGGTTTTACGGTAATCTACTGTAATATAACAGAGAATGACTGCAAACAATGTGAATAAGGGGATGCTGGCTGAGAATGAGCCATGAGGAGATTCATAGCGGCTTTCCTCCCTGCCTCTGTGTCCTCTCGACAACACGCCTGGATCACGCTAATCTGGGCTAGCACTGCTGCTCGTGGCTGGAAGTCCTACACACACACACACACACACACGTGTGTGTACGTGCACGCATGCACACGCAAACTCACACACACACACACACACACACACACACACACACACACACACACACACACACACACACACAAATGCTGTTCCCCACGGCTGGAAGCCCTTCTACATCAGAAAAAGAAAAAAGAGCGGCAGAATGAGACCAGAGAGCCAGTCTCTGGGGGTTGTGGTACAGGTAACAACACAGACAGGCAGGGAGGGAGGGAGGGAGGGAGACAAGCAGGCAGGCAGGCAGGCAAGCAGGCGGGCAGGGAGGGAGGCAGGCAAGCAGGCGGGCAGGGAGGGAGGGAGGCAGGGAGGCAGGCAGGCAGGGAGGGAGACAGGCAGGCAGGCAGGCAAGCAGGGAGGGAGGCAGGCAGTCAGGCGGGCAGGCAGGCAGGCAGGCAGGCAGGCAGGCAGGCAGGCAGGCAGGCAGGGGGCAAGCAGGCGGGCAGGCAGGGAGGAGGGCAGGCAGGCAAACAGGCAGGCAGGCAAACAGCCAGGCAGATGGGCACAGTGCCTGCTTTAGGCGAATGAAGGCCACTGTATTTCTCTCTCTCTCTCTCTTTCTCACCCCCCGCCCCCCTCACCCGCCCACCCGCAGTACGGTAGATGTGATTTGGAGGAGGCAGACTGCTGTGCTGCCATCCCTTCACCCTGGCTCTCTCTCTCCCCCTCCATGGCTGAACCCTGCTGCTGTAACAGCTGACCGTGGTCGTGGGCCCGTGTCAGGGCTGAGCTGGGACACTCTCTCCCCGGGGCAGAGTCTGAGTTGGCAGAGTCTGAGTTGGCAGAGCCTGAGTTAAGGTTAGGATGCTGGGAACTGTAGCCGTGCAGACCCTGGGGAGGAAGCCATCCTAACCGTCCCCACAGGGCACTGTGAGAGAGAGGGAGAGCAGAAAGCGGAACGGCAGAGGGGAGGGAGGGAGGGAGGGACGGACGGAGGGAGGGGGGACGGAGGGAGAGGGACAGAGAGAGACACACACACACACACACAAACACACACAAACACACAAAGACACACACACACACACACACACAGATAAACACACATAAACACACACACACACACACACAGGCGCCAGTGCATGGCCTCCATCACTCACTCAAACATCATATCAGCCTCCCTCTGGAAGCCTTCGGGGAGAGCAGAGACCCGGCTAGCTAGGATACGCTACGCTACGCTACATCTCCCAGCATAGCAGTCTCTCCATCCTAGCATGCCGCTGTAGCTAGCTAGGCTACGGTACGCTACATCCCCCAGCACAGCAGTCTCTCCATCCTAGCATGCCGCTGTAGCTAGCTAGGCTACGGTACGCTACATCCCACAGCACAGCAGTCTCTCCATCCTAGCATGCCGCTGTAGCTAGCTAGGCTACGGTACGCTACATCCCTCAGCACAGCAGTCTCTCCATCCTAGCATGCCGCTGTAGCTAGCTAGGCTACGCTACGCTACATCCCACAGCACAGGTGTCTATTCATCCTGCATGCTAGCTAGCACCCCAGCTAGAAGATCCATTGTACTTCCATGGGCATTTGAAATTGCCTTATAAAAGGCTTTTAAAACCAGCCAGCCTTGAAAGGGTCTCGGGCTTCAATGAAACACACATACCCTTCATGCTCCCTTGTTACAGGCTCATTTCTGGTTTTCTACGACATTGGCTTCACACTGTCTGTCACGCTTCTTTTGTGGTCATAACCGACCGCACGGACGCAGAAATAACATCCCAGTGCTTATAACACTCTTATAACACTCATATAACACCCACCGAAACTGAAAATAGCTTTGTTGAAAAGTGGATCTCGGGGGAAATCTCGATGCCTTCAGTGGA
>NC_139672.1:15208107-15210607 GCF_951799395.1 Argentina silus | reverse complement strand
CATGACAGTCCTTTTGTTCAGGTCAGAATGTAGCCTACCACACAGCAGGCCTGGTGTACCTGAAGCCAAACTTGTCCATGGCGATGGCGAAGTGCCGCGGCTGGTCGTAGCAGTGGTACAGGTTCCTGTCGTCCATGGGGATGAGGTCCACGTCGCTGAAGATGAAGCAGTCGTACTCCCCGTCCTTCAGAGCCTCGGTGTAGCCCACGTTCAGCAGCTTCGCTCTGTTGAAGGTCTCCTCGCCGAGCTGCAAAGCATCATGGGACAAGGGGGAGGGGGGGGGGGGTGGGGTCAGAGGTCAGAAGGCTGGAGGGGGGGGGGGGGGACTCCGGTAGAAGGTTGTCTCGCTAGTCAGACTTGAAGTCTGGCGCCATGTAGGGTGCAGAATCAGTTACAGTTGCTACATCAGGGGAGGCCGGTGGAGGTAGAAATCGGAGGACGGCCTCATTGTAATGGATGGAATGGAATCAGGAACGGGTACCATTCCATTCCTCAGCCGTATTCCGTAAAACAATGTATTCCGTATTCCATTCCATGCATTACAATGAGGCCGTCCTCCGATTTCTACCTCCCCCGGCCTCCCCCGACCCAGTTGCAGTTGCCACACACAGTAAAGTAGTTCATTAAATGTGAATCACTTCCAGCGACTGGAAAAAGTGTTTCACAAATCCAGCCCATTATACATCTAGATTAATTGTGATCCGCAAGCCAGTTTAAAAAAAAAACACTGTGACATTGACCCAAAATGCATCCATAGAAAGTCATAGAAAGCCGGTCTTTGAGATTCCAGTCTGGTGCTCGTCAAACATGGCTGTGCATAAAAGGCTGCATCACATCTGGTAGTTTCTTCCGCCGTAGATTGAAAACCCATCTCTTCAGGCTACATTTTAACAGTCCCTCCGAAAGACCGCTTCACCCTCACTACCCCCCCCATACTAACCCTAACCCTAGAGACCTCTTCACCCCCGCTACCCCCCTGTACAAGTTCTCTCCTGCTAATAAAATTAATTTAAAAAAAAAAAAAGAAAAAAAAATTGATTACTTTGTTTTATGACTGTTGGATAGATGATTCACTTACTTAAGTCGTAAGTCGCTTTGGATAAAAGGCGTCTGCTAAATGCCATAAATGTAAATGTAAATGTAAATGTAGTTTCTTATTCCGATAAGGCTTCATTAAGAATGCTACAGGTGAACCCTCCCTATCAGTTTAACATTTGAACCGGCAATCCAGTACCTATGACACACATAATCCCTTGTAATCCCGTAATACCTGAGATTTGACCGAATAATCCCCGGGTTCAATCTATTGTCACAAATCCACTGGCGTTCCAACTCGTGTTTTCATAGGACAAACACAACAACGTCACTGAGCGCAGCGATCAACCGGCAGACTGTGGTATTTATAACTTCTCAGTGTGTGCTTACGGCCTTCAGACACGCTATGACATTTCTGTACGAGGTTTCACCAGACCGGGGGCCGCTTGGGGGCGTAGCACACCAAGGCGCATGCCACGTACTCGCAAGGTTCCTGGTTCGATTCCGACCCTCGACCTATCTTGCATGTCGTCCCTCCTCTCTCTCTCTCTCTCTCCCATCCTTCCTGTCAATCTCTACTGTCTCTATCCCAATAAAAGCAGAAATGCCCTAAAGCATAAACATGTTTGGTACCGTATTCCGTAAAACGACGTATTCCGTATTCCATTCCGTGCATCACAATGAGCCTGTCCTCCGGTTTCTGCGTCCACCCGCCTCCAGTGATTGTCACGTATGCAAAGCAGCGGCTAAGATGTTGTACAATAGTATCAAATTTTCTTTGCTCCCTCATCTGAGAAACATAAGCCTATACATCATGAAACAGAGATAATATATTCCATCTCAAGAATGAATTTCCATCTAAGCCGGAGAGACTTCCTGTCTCGGGGAGATGATAGAATGACTTTCCTCAGCAGCCTCTGGTTTCAATCAATACTTATGTTCATTTTCATCTTTTCAAAGGCACAAAAAGAAGAGCATTAGAGACTTCAATATGCTGCTTTATCAGGCAGCCAAGACAGATAAGGGCAATATATCTTAAGAAAAGCCAAATTGCCTTTTTTTCCTTCTGCCGTCAGTTGGCGAGCTCATTAAGATTATTGGAGTCATTTCTCCAGCTTTAATAAGACACACGGTCTCCTCTGAACCAGGAGAAAACCTGGCAAATGGAGCTGCACTTCTTGTGTAATCATTACCCCCACCCCACCCGTGTGTGTGTGTGTGAGTTTGAGTCTCTGTGTGTGTGTGTGTGTGTCTGTGGTACTGTATGTATACATGAGTGTGTGTGCGTATGTGTGTGTGTCGTACTGTATGTATATCTATGAGTGTGTGTGTGTGTGTGTGTGTGTGTGTGCCTGAGTGTGTGTGTGTGTGTATGAGTGTGTGTGTGTGTGTGTGTGCCTGTGTGTGTGGTGTGTGTGTGTGTGGTGTGTGTGTGTGTGTGTGGTGTGTGTGTGTGTGTGTGTGC
>NC_139672.1:15198107-15203107 GCF_951799395.1 Argentina silus | reverse complement strand
AGAGCGAGAGAGACAGAGAGAAGGAAAGAAAGAGAAAGAGAGAGGGGCAGAAGTGATAACATACTTCACTGCGTCTAACGCTCAGGTTTGAATTCATATTCATCGTGACAAGATAGCACACCGCTACAAAGCATGTACTTCATTACCCGCGAGTCGTCCAACTTCCGCAACATCTCATTGGTCCGTGTGATATGAATACCAACCAACCACGACCTCATTGGAATACCTGGCCTTGTTCTGTATCTGTATCGTCATGGGGATCAGCCGCTTGGAAGGACTTCAGAGTGCGGCTCTCTCTCTCCGCCATCATCAACTCTGATTAATATACCGTAGGGGTACACCTGGTTATCACCTGGTAGGGGGAGACGATAAGGCTTTTACTGGGGGGAAGCGAACATAAATCAGCCTGTTTTGAAATGAATGTGTTTGTGGATGCACCACTGAGGGAGATAGGGCGGGGGGGGGGGGGGGTGAGATAGGGCGGGGGGGTGGGTTAGGGTTTTAAAGCTGCTGTTTGCTGTTTATTCATTGCTCAACGAGGGTTATCAACGCATGTTATTGAAACAGCAGGCTGGGGAAGTGTGTGTGTGTGTGTGTGTGTGTGTGTGTGTGTATGTGTGCCTGTGTGCGTGTGTGTGTGCGTGTGTGTGTGTGTATGCTCCTGTGTGTGTATGCTCCTATGTGTGTGTGTGTGTGTGTGTGTGTGCATGCCTGTGTGCGTGCGTGCGTGCGTGTGTGTGAGAGAGAGTAGAGTAAAAGTGCTGTATCATTACAGATAAAAGTCGCTTCCAATCTCCTCAGAGTGAAGCATGAGCTTCACTATGTAAATGTGCTGTGGGATGCTACGCTAGTCCGCGGCGCACGGCCGGCTGTGGGATGCTGCGTCTAGAGCCTCATAAAGTAGACGGCGGCCGGTTTGCCCTTGTCACAGTCGTTTTACCCTCGATAGAAAGTTTCCTCCGTTAACTTCAGAGTGAAAAGATGAGAGGATATACGAGCCTCTTGGGGCGGGGTGAATCCTTGTACGTGGCCAGTCAGCTCGCCAGGGGAGCCCGGTGGAGGCAGACACCGGAGGACGGGGGCTCATTGGGATGCGCGGAGCGGAACGGAACGGAACGAGGGACGGCGTCAAACGCGGCCGGTGCGCGTTCCTGTCATTCCGTTCCGTGCATCACAACGAGCCCCGTCCTCCGATGTTCTGCCTCCGCCGGCCTCCCCCCGCAGCTCACACCTCACATTAATGCAGTGCCTGTCTGGTGGAGCGTGGCTAGCGGCTAGCTCGCTACGGAGTCCTCCGCAGTCAGTGCTGCTGAACACATGAGTGGGTTTAGTGGGACACTTCTCACATCGCCAGAGAACCATCACTCCATCACACAGGACGCACCGGAGTCATCGCATCACAGTATCAACCGCAAGCCACGGTGTCAATCTCAAAACGGGGCCGTTTTCAAACAGAGCTCTGTCAAGCCAACGTTGTTTGTTTTTGTGTCTTTCAAGGATGAAGGGACGAAGTGAGCAGTGAGAAAGGTTATACAGTCCTCCTACAGCGATAGATAGATTGTTCGCCCCCCCCCCCCCCACCCCGAGTGTTAACTATCATCGTTGTCCCCTGAGCCGGAAATAACGGCAGGGCTCCCGCAGGACATGCTGGATGCCTTTGATGAAATTTTGAAGCGGTTGTGTTCTGTTGGTTTCCTCTCTAAGGAGATCCCTCTGTCTCCTCTGTTTCTCTCCAGCAGTGCACTTTAATGTAGCCTAGCCTAGCCTAGCTCCTCTCCCTGTCTCATCTGTTTCTCTATAGCAGCGTTTTGTAATGTAGCCTAGCCTAGCCTAGCTCCTCTCCCTGTCTCATCAGTTTCTCTATAGCAGCGTTTTGTAATGTAGCCTAGCCTAGCTCCTCTCCCTGTCTCCTCTGTTTCTCTATAGCAGCGTATTGTAATGTAGCCTAGCCTAGCCTAGCTCCTCTCCCTGTCTCATCAGTTTCTCTATAGCAGCGTATTGTAATGTAGCCTAGCCTAGCATACTGTAGCCTAGCCTAGCATCGCCTAGCCTAGCTCCTCTCAATGTCTCCTCTGTTTCTCCCGAACAGCGTACCGTGATAGCGTAACCTAGCCTAGCCTAGTGTACTGTAATGTAGCCTAGCATACCTCATCATCCTCATCCACTACAGTACCAGAAGTTAATACTAGAATGTTCCAGACGGTATACTGTCTATCTACCTGCAGGCTGTACTGTAGCCTAGCCTAGCCCACCTCTACTCCCGAGACACCTGAATCATTCTCATCCACTTGACGGTAATGCAGCGTATTGATTGGTAAACCATATCATACACTCTGATCTGCCCTACTGTAAAGTGGCCTGGCATACCTCTCCTCTCCCCAAGAGACACCTGAATCATTCATCATTCTCACCCACTTGACACTGTAATGCAGAATATTGATATTATACCATACTGTACGCTGGTGACGGTAGAAATCGGAGGATGGGCTCATTGCAGTGCAAGGGATGGAACGAGGAACTAGAATTTATACCATTCCTATATATATATATATATTTGCCATTTAGCTGATGCTTTTATCCAAAGCGACTTACATTGCAGTGAGTGCATACATTTCAGTATATATGGTCCCAGCGGGAATCAAACCCACAACCTAGGCGTTGTTAGCGCCACGCTCTACCAACTGAGCCACAGAGGACCACAGAGAGCACCGTTCCTCATTCCATTCCGTGCATTCCAATGAGCCCGTCCTCCGATTTCGGCCTCCACCAGCCTCCAACAGATATTGGTTGGATTCCAATGAGCCCGTCCTCCGATTTCAGCCTCCGCCAGCCTCCAGTGGATATACTCAGGGATGTACTGTACTGCTGTGGTAAACAAACAGGTGGGTAAACACCCTAACACAAACAACACTGACCCTTAACCCTAACCCTAACCCTAGCAGAAAAGGTGGGGACCCTAAAACTCTACTCACCGAAATAAAAACAAAAAAAGATGGCTAAACTGATTTTACCTGGGGTTTACCCTCCACTCCCTCAGCGCATGCACCGTTAATGCACCGTGCTGCGATGTTAACGCAGCGCCTCTCCTCTCCTCTCCTCTCCTCTCCTCTCCTCTCCTCTCCTCAGGAGACAGGCCAATCATTCTCATTCAATGACTGCATACTTGACAACCCAACGCAGCATCACAATGAGCCATGTAAACTCATTCATAATGCAGTTACATGTCTTTAAACATCAGCCTCTGCCCCGTCAAGACAAGCCGCTCTTCACCTGGCGAGGCTGTTGCCATGGGACCGACCGCGTTAGCGTGTTGGAATGCGATGAATGCATCATTAATACACTTTGGTCCCCGGCGGTGAGAAGCAATTGGAATGCGATCAAGGGAAAAGAACTTCAGAATTCTCTTCCATCATTCCGGGAAGCATCTGCCTCTTCACGTCTCTCAAGGTGGTTTGGATAAACGCGGCGTGTTGCGGGATAGAGGGTCATGCGGCCATTGAGCTATGAGCATGCCAACATGCATGGATGCATGGTTAACAGCTAGCTGTAATAGGCTTGCGCTGAAACAAGGGATTAGAAGGTATGCATCAGCAAGGGCTAAATCGGAGAAAACTGTGCATGCACACATGGATGCACGCACGCATGCACACACACACACACACACGCACACGCACACACACACGCACACGCACATGCACACACACACGCACACACACACACACACACACACAATATGTAACTCCTGCATGTACATACACCTGGAAGAAGCACACATTGCACTTTTGTGTTGGTTAGTTTAGAAGGATATGCACATGTTTGGCGCTTTTAGAAAACATGGACATGCATTTGCCAGATGGGTGTATAGAGGGGGCTATAGAGGGGGCTATAGAGGGGCTATAGAGGGTGTATAGAGAGGGCTATAGAGGGTGTATAGAGAGGGCTATAGAGGGTGTATAGAGGGGGTAGAGGGGGTGTATAGAGGGGGCTATAGAGGGGGTAGAGGGGGTGTATAGAGGGGGCTATAGAGGGGATAGAGAGGGTGTATAGAGGGGGCTATAGAGGGTGTATAGAGGGGGCTATAGAGGGGGTAGAGAGGGTGTATAGAGGGGGCTATAGAGGGGATGGGGGGGTGTATAGAGGGGGCTATAGAGGGGATGGGGGGGTGTATAGAGGGGGCTATAGAGGGGGTAGAGGGGGTGTATAGAGGGGGCTATAGAGGGTGTATAGAGGGGGCTATAGAGGGGGTAGAGGGGGTGTATAGAGGGGGCTATAGAGGGGATGGGGGGGTGTATAGAGGGGGCTATAGAGGGGATGGGGGGGTGTATAGAGGGGGCTATAGAGGGGGTAGAGGGGGTGTATAGAGGGGGCTATAGAGGGTGTATAGAGGGGGCTATAGAGGGGGTAGAGGGGGTGTATAGAGGGGGCTATAGAGGGTGTATAGAGGGGGCTATAGAGGGGGCTATAGAGGGTGTATAGAGGGGGCTATAGAGGGGATAGAGAGGGTGTATAGAGGGGGCTATAGAGGGGGCTATAGAGGGTGTATAGAGGGGGCTATAGAGGGGATAGAGAGGGTGTATAGAGGGGGCTATAGAGGGGATAGAGGGGGCAAGGACTCCTCTTGTTTTCACGTCAATTGTTTCCATCCATTCATTCTCTTCAGCCTCCTGGAAAACTCTGTGATTGGTGCAAATCCTCGGTTGTATATGTGAGAGACCTTTCCAGTTAATGTGAATCATGTCAGCCTGCACTTTAACCCCAACAGAGGCTGACCTCAATTTGCCACCGCTTTGAAAGGTCATGCATTAATGAGAGAGGGGAGGGAGGGAGAGACAGGGGAGGGGGAGGGAGAGGGGGGGAAGAGAGAGAGAGGGGGGAGACAGAGAGGGAGAGAGAGAGAGAGAGAGAAAGAAAGACAGAGATAGAAAGAGAGAGCCTCTCCAACAGCCTGTAACCCCCTACTGCCTCTTTGTCTTCACCAAGGTTGAATTTTGATTCACTCA
>NC_139672.1:15190607-15195607 GCF_951799395.1 Argentina silus | reverse complement strand
AGAGAGAGAAAGAGAGAGATACATTCAGAGAGAGAGAGAGAGAGATACATTCAGAGAGAGAGAGAGAAAGAGAGATACATTCAGAGAGAGAGAGGTACATTCAGAGAAAGAGAGATACATTCAGAGAGAGAGAGGTACATTCAGAGAAAGAGAGATACATTCAGAGAGAGAGAGGTACATTCATATAGAGACGAGGTAGAGCCCAAGACAAGACCTCCGCAGAGAACACCCTGTCTAATCCTCTCTATCCTTGGAATTACACCCTGCACAACCATCGGCGTTCCAGCCCACAATATGAATGTTTCTATAGCTTTATGTATTATTTATGAAGCGCTCAATAGATTAATAATGGAGGTGGAGACTCAAGGCCTTGTTGAGGAAAGAGAGAAACGTCTGAGGGGTTTATTACAGAAACCATTAAGTTTACCCACGGCTTAATGCCATCACAATACCCTGGCTCTCACTGTTGTCGCTTGAAGTGGCGCACACACACACACACACACACACACACACACACACACGCACACACATGCACCCACACACACACAGACACACATGCGCACACACACGCATGCACACACACACGCACACAAACGCACACACACACATGCACACACACACACACACACACACACACACACACACACACACACACACACACACACACACACACACACACACACACACACTAGCCTACCCTGATAATGGTCCTGCTGCCGCGCTGGCAGGAAACAACAGTCACTGCCCCATGTTACATTAACATGAGGAACTGGTGACAGGGAGAGAATGAATCACCTCAGTGTCTGAGTGACACTTTCCCCGGGTTTAAACCAGAATCTGTCAATGTCACTGGGATTAGCATACATACACTGTAGTTTTTTCATTTCCTACCTTGAAAAGCAAAACTGTCAGAAAGAGTTAGAGCAAGATTGAATATTACAAAAGAGGTCCCTAATGCCATGACATTTCAACCCCGAGCTAAAGAGAATCTGGAATCAATGGCGCCATTGTGACAGGATCCATGAATACAGAAGCCATATTAGGAAGTCGTCGGTTCTCAGACAATACTGCCTCAAAGAGCAGAAAAAAAAAAAAAAAGAGAGTTTTCTTCTGGAACATTAAGCAACAATGGTTTATGCTATGGGCCGGCAGGGTCGGAGACGTACTGCCACCGCACTCCGCTGTGTACTTCCAGGGTGCAACACACGACTTTGACGAACGACGTCACTGTGCAACTAAATACTGTGTTTAATTATTAATTATTATTATTAATTAATAATTGTGTTTGATACTGTGAGCTGATAGGTAGCTAGAACGCTCGGTTTGTGCAAGTGTCTCGTCTGAGATTTGTGGAATGACAATATGGACTGAGTCCTGCTGATGCCGCCATCTTGATCCACTGATGTCTAACTCCACATAAAATATGCCATATAATATACGCCATTTAGCTGACGCTTTTATCCAAAGCGACTTACATTGCAGTGAGTACATACAGTACCTGTCAAAAGTGTGGACACACCTCGCCAAGAGTGTGCAAAGCTGTCATCAAAGCAAAAGGTGGCTACTTTGAAGAATCTAAAATATAAAACATATTCTGGTTTGTTTAACACTTTTTTGTTTACTACATAATTCCATATGTCTTCCTTCATAGTTTTGATGTCCTCAATATTAATCCACAATGTAGAAAATAATAAAAAAGAAAGAAAAACCATTGAATGAGAAGGTGTGTCCAAACTTTTGACTGGTACTGTACATTTTTCAGTATATATGGTCCCAGCAGGAATCAAACCCACATCCGAAGCGTTGTTGCCGCCGTGCTCTACCAACTGAGCCACAGAGGACAGGAGCACATGTGGAGGACTCCACATGGAACGATGCCATTTGCAAGTTCGTATTCGAGACACCTACAATCTTAGATGTAATAATTGGCTACGCTTAAAGGTGCCACCTGTGCGAAACTGAGGCTGGAAAAAAGGAGTCTGTTTTATTACAGCCATTGGTCTTGGAATGACCTGCAGGCCAGACTTAATCTCGACTCCCTCATCTCCCCAACCAGTTTTAAACAGAAGGCTAACAGAAGGCTTTACCACAAACTGCTACAATGCATAACAATCATGTCATGTCTTGATGCCTGCATGTGTTACACAGTATTTGTAGATAGACAACCTTTTCCGTTGATGCCTGGATAGTAGCTTCTACTTTGTATTATACAGTATTTTATCATATTGTATGTATTGTGTTGTATAGTATTTTCATGTAATCGATGAATAACGAATGTGATTTGTATTGTGTGGAAATTCACGACTTCCTAATGTAGATTCCAGTGCAGTACACATTGAAGTCATTTTCAATAGTTAGTGAGATAAGATATTCAAGAGAAATTCAAATAGACAGTCACGGTTCCATAAAGGTATAGTTCACTCAAAGTTCCCTCTAAAAATAGTTTTTTACTAAAAATAGTCCGCCTGCAGACTCTGATGCTCTCAACATGCATATTCCTGGTCACATGAGAGACGTTTTAGCATAACAAACACGATCCACCTTGTCTCCCAGAGACATTCACGCTATGGTGGTTCTACACAAGGGGAAGCTGGTGGAGGTTGAAATGCGTGTTTGACACCATTCCTCATTCCCTTCCAGGCGTTACAATGAGCCCGTCCTCCGATTTCAACCTCGACCAGCCTCCACCGGCCTCCACTGTTCTAACATGGCACCAAAATAGGGTCTACAAAGGCTTCTCCTACAGGGACGAGCCAAAGAACCCTCCCCCACCCCCCCCTCCCTCTCTAAGGGAGTTGAACAAGCCTGTTCCTCCGTCTCTCCGTGTCCTGTCTTGGATGGCGGAGGTGTGGTAAACAACCGTCAGCCTGGTGTTAATGGACTTCTAAGTGGAGACAACACTTGAAGATGAAGGCCATGGCATTATGCAACGCTAGGATGTCGATACTGCTGCGTCCAACGCTGTACAGCTCGTCAGATTCTTTCTTTCAGTGGCACTTTTCTCCAAACAAATGTCTAGTGAAATACATCACAATCGGGTCTTTGTTGTCGTATTGTTTTTTTGTTTGTTTGTTCCTTTTAAGAGGCTGACAGACATCAGAAGCCTACAATGCGGTGATATCAGTGTCTCTTACAGGTACCAATCATTGTTGAAGTCCTTCTCCGTCATCTTGGAGTGTTATGTCTCTCTCTCTCTCTCTCTCTCTCTCCCCCTCTCCCTCTCCCTCTCCCTCTCTCTCTCTCTCTCTCTCTCTCTCTCTCTCTCTCTCTCTCTCTCTCTCTCTCTCTCATTCCCAGAACAACAAACACACCATTCCACATTCCATTCATTACAATGAACCCGTCCTTTTAATTTCTACCTCCACCAGCCTCCCCTGACCCTGACTATTCTAAGCCTCAGCTGTATGCACAGTTACTGTACATACGACTAGTGAAGCAGATGCTCATGGAGCAGATTAAAACACACTTATATCTGGCCTTGTCTTTCCTCCTATACAGGTTTTCGTGAACGCTATTATTGAATAATGCACTGGCTTTGGGAGCGAGAGACCCCGGGTTCGATCCCCACTATAGTTGCATGCTAGTCTATACATCCCGGGACTCTGAGGGTTCGGCCTTGTGAATAAGTCTCTCTGAAGCCCCGTCTCTGATCACCCCCCAGTCGGGAGTTACAGTATCTGTTAGAATTTCTTAAAATGTTCATCTGGACTTCATACTGATGCTTCTCCAGACAAGGTCAAGGCAAGAGCTGCTGGGTGGGGGAAGAGATGGAGGAGAGGGAGGAGAGGAGGAGAGGAGGAGAGGAAGGAGAAGTTTGCATCTGAAAACATCATTAATGTTTCATGGCAATACGTGCTAACAGCTAGCACTATAGCAGCCCCACTTACACTAGGTCTGAGAGATGGAGAGAGATGGAGAGAGAGGGGGGGGGAGAGAGAGAGAGAGAAAGAGGGGGGGAGAGAGAGTGAGAGAGAGAGAGGGGGGGAGAGAGAGAGGGGAGAGAGTGAGTGAGAGACAGACAGAGAGAGAGAGAGAGAGAGAGAGAGGGGGGAGAGAGAGAGACAGGGGGAGAGAGAGAGAGAGAGAGAGACAGGGGGAGAGAGAGAGAGGGGAGGAGAGAGAGAGAGAGAGAGAGAGAGAGCAAGAGAGAGAGACAGAGATAAAGAGAGAGTGAGAGAGAGAGAGAGAGAGAGAGAGAGAGAGAGAGAGAGAGATTGATGCAACAGCATGCTTCACACCACTGTACAAAACAGCCTGAGTGGTAGAGAAACAAACACAGCAGTGGTTCCGCCGCCACAGCAGGGCGAACCAGAACAGCTGTTGCTCACGAGATCAATATCCTATTTCTTTGGTCAATTGCACAAACCTTTTCCTCTTTAGCTGTTTCTACTCTTGCCAGTGGGACGTTAAAACTGTATCACAATCCCACACGGGAGTAAACAGAGGGATATGGAGAGAGGGGATGCGGTCTTTCTTTCTTGCGGGAGGTTTGTACAGTTTTACGGCGAGCCCATCCTCCGATTTCTACCTCCACCAGCCTCCGCTGATGCCTCCACTTGGCCTGAACATCAGGAAATAATGAACAGCTCCTAATAAGGCAGGCTTTGTCCCGGCGATCACTTGGTGGGTCAAATGAACAGACTTATAATTTGCTCGGCAGAGATACAGACCTCCGGGAAGGAATTCCTCTTCTTTTCGCTAAGCTGTCCATCCTTCAGATACATTCTAATACCGGAGGATCATTCTCTCCTGTAGGCTGACGAGGTCTTTTGTTACCTCAGCGGCTGAGCCATAACCTCCGTCGACTGGAAACCAGCCCAAGCAAACGGAGAGCACCTCACGTGGACGAATAGCTGAATCTTTTAAAACGACCGCCGTAAGGACAGGCATCGTCTGAGGCCGGCGGAAGACTCGCGACTCGGCGTGATGTGAGACGAGATAAGATAAGAGACGCTACGATAAGATAAAACCGGGTTGTCATGGACACACCGCGCTGCTGT
>NC_139672.1:15183107-15185607 GCF_951799395.1 Argentina silus | reverse complement strand
ATGGCCACCTTCTGCTTGGCTCGACAGTCCGGGGGGGTGTACTTCCCCCCCTCGGTCACGTTGGGGTTCTCCTTCTGCACGCGCTCCATCGTCATCTGGGAGCTGAACTCGATCAGCAGACGTCCCACTGTCAAGAGGAAGGAGAGAAATACGTTTATAATTGAGTCATCTTTTATTTACACGCGTTTTATTCATGAAGCGGGTTTTCATTACACAAGCTCAAAGTGCAGAAGTATGTCGTGTTTGCATTGAGAATAACACATTATAGATTCAAGTTTGTCACAGGCGCACAAACACGCAAACACACCACACGCAAACACACACGCACACACACACACACACACACACACATCAAAGCAACTAGGATGCTCAAAGAAAACTTTCAAGCGATGTGATGCATAATTTTATTTTGCATGAGAAATGTGCCCAGATATTGGTGGGTCAGACTCACCTAAAACGTAAACAAACCACGCAGCCTTCTTTCAAAGCAAATAAAACACGAAAAGCAATTACGCAGCAGCCGCAACTGCCATCTAGAGTCCTCCTAAAAAATACAAAATGTGTCCTCCCATCATTACAGAGACCACCAGCCAGCTACTCACAATCACAGTGGCCATTCCTGTGTCTCATCCCATCTCACCACCAGGGGGAGTGCTTCCACAAACCCCCTTATGTGAGGCAATCCAATTATAATTGATGTATGTTGTATGTGCTGAAAAGGCCAATCAATGATGTCCAGTGGTTAAGAACACGATCGAAAAATAACCGAGTTATCTGCTCATATAGAGTCTCATCATGCGTTGGTCTGAGCCCTGGGCATAGAACACCCTGTTGTCTGACCCAGGGGAGGCTAATGGAGGTAATGCATGGAACACGCATTACAGTGACCCTGTGTGTTTGAGCAGATAACTCTGTTATTTTTCGATCGTGTTCTTAAGCACTAGACAACAACACACACACACACACACACACACACACACACACACACACACACACACACACACACACACACACACACACACACACACACACACACACACACACCCTCTCTTAAGCACCTGTATGTCTGAAGCTACTAGCCGGCTACAGAGCTACCTCTCACTCCAGGTATGGTCCACATATCTGCTATGGAGTTGGGACGAATGTGCCCTTATGACGCTGATCTCAGATCAGTTTGGCGTCTCCCCACCTTGACTGTTAGGGTGAGGACCAGAGGAGGGTGAGCTGTCCTCAGATCAGTTTGGCGTCTCCCCACCTTGACTGTTAGGGTGAGGACCAGAGGAGGGTGAGCTGTCCTCAGATCAGTTTGGCGTCTCCCCACCTTGACTGTTAGGGTGAGGACCAGAGGAGGGTGAGCTGTCCTCAGATCAGTTTGGCGTCTCCCCACCTTGACTGTTAGGGTGAGGACCAGAGGAGGGTGAGCTGTCCTCAGATCAGTGCCGAGGCCCAACCGATACGCTATGGAAGCCCGTAAACAAAACTGGAGACTCTCGTCAACCGTCGGAGACAGACATCGTTGCGATTGCTCGCAAAACAGAGTGAGCGGACTGACCTCTCACCTGCCAGCTCGGTAAACCCTGGGCCCAGATCAGAGCATATTCACCGCTCGTTAGCAACCGCTCGTTAGCAACCGCTCGCTTTTGCTAGCGTTCATCGCGGTGACGGTTTGTCTAAAAAAAAAAAAAAACGACAAACGTCTCTAGTTATGTTTGCGCAGTTTGTGATGTACGGACTCCTCGCAGCGTGTTCACCACCCAGAGTACTGCCTGTCGTGTGGCCTCGGTCTGAGGAGTGTGTAGATACCACAGATGTGCCTCATTAGCATGTACGCTACGTGGTGGACAAGAGTGCAATGGGAGTTGAACCTAGCCCGGCTAATGGGATGCTAATGAGAACACGGTGTGTTCTCTCAGCGCTCTCCTTTAGGGACGCTATTAAAGCACACGTAAACAAAAACTAAAAACTAAACAGATGCTGTGAGAATCTGCATCATACTGCAAACAGTGAGGAATGTTGTTGTTGTTGTTGTTGTCGTCGTCTTTGGTGGTCTTTGTTTGTTTATTTGTTTGTTTGTCGGTCGTTGTTCCCCGGAGCGGTGACCTTGGGTCTAGACGGGGACCTTGGGTCTGGTTTAGCGTGTCCTCATGTCCTCTGGTTGAGGCTAGAGTTTGGGGAGGGGAAACTGATTCTAGATCAGTGCCAGGGGAGGCTGGTGGTGGTAGAAATCGGAGGACGGGCTCATTGGAATGCACGGAACGGAATGAGGAACGGAATGAGGAACGGTATGAAAACACATTCCGTTCCATACATTACATTGAGCATTCCTCATTCCATTCCATGCATTACAATGAGCCCGTCCTCCGATTTCCACCTGCACCAGCCTCCCCTGATCAGTGCCAAGGTGCAACTTCACCCCGGAGCGGTACGGTACTATACTGTATATCCACTGTTATTAGAAGGCAGCCTAATCATTGTCATTGTCACAGAATCAGTTTTAACC
>NC_139672.1:15180480-15182907 GCF_951799395.1 Argentina silus | reverse complement strand
AATTCAGAAAGGGCCTGGTCCCGTCCCCCCCTGTTGAAGGTCTGTATCAAAGACTGGGTGTTCAGAGACAAACCCAGCAGCCCCAGGGTGTTGTGGGTAAGGAATGTTCCGGAGAGCAAGCTCAATAGAACATCGTCTTATTGAACTGTGGGGCTTTGAAGGTTTGGATGAGGATGAGGTGGAGGGGACTGGCAGCTCATGCGGTTTAGTGTGTGTTGTGTGTGTGTGTGTGTGTGTGTGTGTGTGTGTGTGTGTGTATGTGTGTGTGTGTGTGTGTGTGTGTGTGAGTGAGTGTGTATATATATATGTGTGTGTGTGTGTATAGGTGTGTATGCATGCGTGCGTGCGTGCCGGTGTCTGTGGTGCACGTGTGCGCGACCCTCTGTGTGTGTGTGAGTGTGTGTGTGTGTGTGTGTGTGTGTGTGTAAAGTTGGCAAAGTTGTCTGCGGTGCGGTGCGCGTACCGTTCCACCTGCAAATGACACGCTCACCTCGTTGACCGTTTCACTTGCCTCCGACCGCCCGGGGCTAAATCCCTCCGCCTGGCTGCCTCTCTGACATCTCACCTCCCCTCCCCTCCCCTCCGACCGCTCAGACCTCCACCATTACACCTTCTCCCCCGGCGGTGGAGCACTTCCCCCGGGCCACAGGGCGCCCGGCGAGCAGCCAGCAGCCAGAGGACACTCAGTCAGCACTGACCGTTCCCTCAGAGGGGCGATGGTGACATCTGAGAGCCACCGGGACCTTGGAGCCTTGGTCCTGTGACGCCCCAGATGAGAGGAGGGTTTAGAGCGCTCCTATAGGCCAGGTGAGGAGGGTTTAGAGTGCTCCTATAGGCCAGCTGAGAGGAGGGGTTAGAGTGTCCTCTCTGATCTGAGTCAGCATAAAGGAGGAGGCCGTTCGGCCCTGCATGCACCACCGAGACACGTGCCAAACGGGGGAGGCTGGTCGGAGGTAGGAATCGGGAGGACGGGCTCATTGTAATGCATGGAATGAGCCCGTCCTCCCGACTTCTACCTCCACCAGCCTCCCCTGCTGCCAACTTAGTATGTGTACGGGGGAAGGTGTATCGCTGTGTGTGTGAAAAAGAGTGTGTGTTCTTAGAGCCGTTTAATACACAGGATATCAGGAGGAAGGACAGGGGGATCTGCTCTGAAGATGGAAGGAGCAGGTTATTCTGCTGACCACATGTCTAGACAGAGACTTAGAGAAAGGGAGAGAGAGAGGGAGCGGTAGAGAGGTAGAGAGGGAGAGATAGAGGGAGAGAGGGAGAGATAGAGGGAGAGAGGGAGGGAGAGAGGGAGCGGTAGAGAGATAGAGGGAGAGATAGAGGGAGAGAGGGAGGGAGAGAGGGAGCGGTAGAGAGATAGAGGGAGAGAGGGAGAGATAGAGGGAGAGATAGAGGGAGAGAGAGAGGGAGCGGTAGAGAGATAGAGGGAGAGAGGGGGAGAGGGAGGGAGAGAGAGAGATGTGCTGGGACATCCTAAGCTGTGGGCGAGAGGCAGGCAGGTCTGAGAAATGAGGTGATATCCACCTGCACACCGGGGTGTGTGTGTGTGTGTGTGTTTGTGTGTGTGTGTGTGTGTGTCTTTATATCTGTGTGTGTATGTGTGTGTGTGTGTGTGTATGTGTGTATGTGTGTATGTGTGTTTATGTGTGTGTATGTGTGTTTATGTGTGTGTAAGTGTGTGTGTGTGTGTGTGTGTGTGTGTGTGTGTGTGTGTGTGTGTGCGCACACCTGGGGTCGGCCAGGCCGGTTCGCCTGCACACGCCGGCTCTCTCCAGCAGCGATCCCTCACCCTCTCGCCCACTTCTACCGCTCCCAACACAAATGGGTCAACACACACGGGCCGCAAACCGAAGGCAATCAGAATCACAGCACAAAAAAACACCCATCGGTTAAGTGCTGGATTGTTGTATTCCGGCACACGCTGGTGGTTGGGACATTCGCGGTAAACCAGGTATCATTACAGTAAATTGCTGTAATAATCATTGTGACTGTTCATTTGGAGAGGAATCACGGCACCATGTGAAGTCAGCGTGACTCTTCTGCTCCTCCTGTAGTCTAGAAGGTGGTAGCAGATTAAAGGGGAACTGCTCTACATTTTGGGAAATGTGTCGATGTGCCTTAAACTCTCTGACACAGGGGAGGACTGTCTGTCTATCTGTCTGTCTGTCTGTCTGCCTGCCTGCCCGCCTGTCTGTCTGTCTGTCCGTCAACATGCACACCTCCCTCACTCAGGGAGGGTAGAGCAAGGTCACATGGTTACACCCCCCCCCCTCTCCCTGCAGCAATAGATACAACTTCGTAGAAGAACTTTTTAGCAAATCTCAGAAAACACCCAAAACATTCTGTCACAGACAATGATCTCGGGAAGCCCGATCGATTCTGAGATGCGGCATGTGCATTTTTACTGTCATTCCCCTC
>NC_139672.1:15170480-15175480 GCF_951799395.1 Argentina silus | reverse complement strand
AAGTCATTCACACTTACACCAACAAAAAAGTACGAATATGGACAGTTAAAGGCTGATTTATACCTTACAGACTGACCTTCGGCTTTGCATAGCAGACGAGGATTTCACCCCACATAGGAGTCAGCGTTTATACCTTCTACAGACATCCAAGTTTCAAGTTTATTTGTTACGTCTCATGCACAAGTGCAGGGAGTAAAATTCTTGGGCTCGGTTCCATGACAACGCAGCATACAAAATACAAATAATACAAATAATACAAATACGCAGTAGTGCAATGAGGTAGGACAAGACAATAAGTGACATAGTACAAGATAAGTGAGACAGTTGGACAGTGACGATTGTTGGGGACACAAGACAGTAGACATGACACAATTGCAGTATAAATAGTAGAGTAAAAAAGTAAAGTGGTTCAGTGGAATGTCATTCCGCACGGATCTATGACGTAACTCCAGCCAAAACAATGGAAATCCACGCAGCGATTTTTCAAAGCAGACACTTTTTCCGGGACCAATGTGGACATGAGGGCACAAGAGGTATAAGTCAGCCTCTATGGCAGGGAGAGGTATAAACCAGCCTCTATGGCAGGGAGAGGTATAATCAGCCTCTATGGCAGGGAGAGATATAAATCAGCCTCTATGGCAGGGAGAGGTATAAACCAGCCTCTATGGCAGGGAGAGGTATAAATCAGCCTCTATGGCAGGGAGAGGTATAAACCAGCCTCTATGGCAGGGAGAGGTATAAATCAGCCTCTATGGCAGGGAGAGGTATAAACCAGCCTCTATGGCAGGGAGAGGTATAAAACAGCCTCTATGGCAGGGAGAGGTATAAATCAGCCTCTATGGCAGGGAGAGGGCCATTTGGATTTCAACAGACAACGCAGTATGTTCCTGCTCTGATCACAGGCCATGACAATGACAGAGCGGACAGCGTGGCAGGTTCCCAGTGACAGGAGGCTCAATCAGCGCTAGGCTCCGTCTAATTGGGGCAGAGGACATAAGGTTCGAAGCCCCCGGCGGACCGATCTCACTCAGCCCCGTGGCCACGGCCAAACCCAGAGCCGAGATCAGGGCTGGAGACGGAGCCAGGGCTGGAGGTTTATCTGGACCTCGTACGGGCCACGGTACCTTGCCAGCTGGACGGGCTTCTGAGCAGAAGGCCGGTACCAGCAAATAGCTTGACTGCAGGCATCAAGCTGGACCTTCGGTGCTGCGAATGCCACCAGCCATTTTGGAAAGGAATCCGAAAATGATTGTTGTACATCAGGGGAGGCCGAAGGATCTAGAAATCAGAGGACGGGCTCATCGTAATGCATGGAATGGAACACGTGTGTTTGATACCATTCCTTATTCCATTCCATGTATTACAACGAACCCGTCCTCCGACTTCTGCTTGTCATAAAGCAGAGTTAGTTAGAGTTAGACAGTTGGTGTTAAATGTAAGACTAGGCTGTAAATAATTGAGGGAGAAAGCTGTGTCACTTTGGTGATCACATCTCCGAACAACATGAGTTCAACCTTGATGACAGCTGTTTGAATGTCTGATATCTAATTACGGTGCCCTCTGCGTATTTGGATGAGTAATCTGAGAGACGTCAGGAGCAGTCGATGATACTCCATGATTACAAGATAGATTAAGGAGCACCCAACAGAGTTCTCATTTTGTGCGTGTCAGGCTGCCAAAGCCTTGTCTTCCTCTCTTCCCTGCTTGGAATCAACTGCCACCTGGAATCAACACTGGAACACGGCTTCACTCTGTTAATATGCCAAAAAAAGCAGAGGTGCATTCTCTCTCTGGCTCTCTCTCTCCTTGCCTGATGCTCTCCCCCTCTCTCTCTCTCTCTCTCGCTCCCTCTGGCTCTCTCTCACTCCCATTCTCTCTCTCTCTCTCTCTCTCTCTCTCTCTCCCTGCCTCACACTCTCTCTCTCCCCTATTCTCTCTCTCTCCCCCCTCTCTCTCTCTCTCACTCTCTCTCGCTCTCACTCCCTCTCTCTCTCCCTCTCTCCCCCCCTCTCTCCCTCTACAGTGTAAGAACTGTGTGGACAGGATCAATACCTACCTAAGCTGCTGCTAGGATACTGCACATAGCACTGACCTAGTTGTATTCTATTCTATTCTTTACCATCCCATTCTATTGTATCCATTCCATTCCATTCCATTCCATTCTATTCTGCACAACAATCAAGAAGTCTTGGCAACCGGATATGTTTATCAACATTCCACGACTCTTGAACAATAGGCAGGAGAGTGGAGGCAGATAGGGGAGACGCAACGATGAGGACAAGGACGACGGTGGTTATGATGACACATCACTCGAGCGTCCACTTCAACAGCAGATAGGAAAGAGAGCATCTGGCAATACCCGGGAAGCGAACCGACACAGCTCACTGGCAAGACCACCGGATGGAGGGGCAACTCCTCTCCGTAATTAGCCGAGCTTCTGCGGCGATGCGAAGTCACGATTCTGGCTTGCCACGCAATTATCCCACATTCTGAACAGACTGTGCAGCACTACGGTATTCTGAACGTCCCAACCTTCACCGTCTTCTTCTTCATCACGATGAAGGAGCGAAGGAGGAGAGAGAGAGAGAGAGAGAGAGAGAGAGAGAGCGACCCAGCAAAAGTCAGGGTGATTTATGAGCCTATCTGCAACTGGTGGACGTCTTTCATTTGAGTCTCTAAATCTAATTACCAGGAGCTGTTCAACTGGAGCTGAAATTAACAGCCGTTGGCAACACTGCAACGAACGCAGCTTAGGAGTAACCCCCGGCAAACGCGCGGCCAACACCGTTGATCGTGACTACGGTGGATGTGCACGCCGTAGAGAGGGCGCGCCACTTGTCTGAAGTACTTTCTCTCTTTCTTGAACTTGCCGCTTTGCGGAAAATGGTTAAGCGAAATGACGTGAGGCAGTCCCACGGTGACACGCACACTGTAGAGAGCAAGCTACTTACATTCACATTGTTGCCATTTAGCAGAGGCTTTTATCCAAAGCGACTTACAACATTTGTCTAAAGTAAGTGAATCATCTACACATCAGTCATCGTAAGCGAACAACTACTCTAAGACTAGCCGCCATTGGCAGTCACAATGCTAGAAGAAGGAAGGATTATCTTTTTTATTATTATTCTGTAACTGTACAGAGGGGTAGTGGGGGGGTCAATAGGTCTTTAGGAGGGACGGTCAAGATGTAGCCTGAAGAGATGGGTCTTCAATCTACGGCGGAAGATAGGTAGTGGCTCTGCAGTCCTGGCAGCAGAGGGAAGCTACTTGTCTGAACTACTTTCTCTCTAAACTTGCCACTTGGCGGAAAATGGTTAAGCAAAATGACATGAGGCAATTCCACTGTGCTGTGTTTGAGCTGTGCACATCAGATAGGGCGGAGGAAATAGAACAGGGTAAAATGTTTCATTTATGTCGAGTTCTTCTACCCTTGTTTTCAGCCGCTCACCGTCATCAACAATAGATTGCGTCTAGATTCAAGCCAAACACATCAACACAACTCCACACGGACATCTTTAACCGAATACAAATGTTCCTGTATCGTCGGTAAAAAAAAAACGTACTTAAGAGAGTAAACAAGGTTTTTATTCTTCAATTTCAAAAGGCCCCTGGGTCCGATCTACATTTGTCACCGTCCATACGCCACAACTGCTACCGGGATTACCGTTGTATGTTTCCTTAGAAGCTAATAGCCTGTTAGCTTCATGTTTTTAAGCGTCATTGATTCCAATCAAACTAATGCCTGCTACAAACGGCTGGTGTCGAACGTGAATGTGTGCTCCCGATTACGGAAACAGCATGTAACGTGTCACGGCCATCTGTCAAACATATTAAGGAACTAATTTTAGATTAAACAATGATCCAAATGTCAAAGGCAACTGTCAAGCAACTGTGGGCGAGATTATCCGTTTTGAACATCGTTTGTGGTTTACAATGGATTTAGGACGAGGCGAGGCACAGCAGGGGCGAAGCAGAATTTTGGCAAGGTTCAGGAGGAAGGATTGAATTAATCAGGGCAGTTGGTAGGGCCGTGGTAGGGCCGTGGTAGGGCCGTTGTAGGGCCGTGCCTGCTCCTATCATTACCTTTAGCTGAGTTCAGTCCCAGTTCACACACACGCATGCATGCATGCACGCATGCACGGGCACACACACACACACAGGCGCTCACACACACGCGCACACACACACACACACACACACACACACACACACACACACAGCAGCTGTCAAATCGTGACGGTTAAGAGCTGAGGGTAAATACAGATAAAGGCAGGTTTTCACACATGTTGAGATACAGGATTAAAGCTATATTTGGACAGGGGGCTAAAGCACCGAGCTCAGCAAAGACTTACACTATTTAGGCTAAGCATCACATTAGAATCCAATAACTTTATAAAACGCATTTCCAAAGATTACTTGTCTGCACTGTTACGGAGCGTGCTTCAAAAAAAAAAGCGACTGACTTAAAAACAGACACAACGCAACTAATTCTAACGGGGTATAAAAATAAACATTTGGCCGGTTTTTTTTTCCGACTACTGTTTCAGCTCAGATCAGCAGCCCTCCTGGTCCAAACACAAACAAGCGGTGTGGTTGTTTAGCAACATGTTTCTTCACGAGTCACGGCCACAGAGAATTCCTCCGCTCACTAGTGTCAGGGACATGGATGTGAGGTGTTGTAATTGGGACTACCTGGATACCTGACGGAGGGGGTCAGAGGTCAACGTCTCAGCTGGAGACACGAGTCTATAAATTGGATGGCTCCGAAGACACTAGTCTGTAAATTGGATGGGTCCAAAGTACCACAGCTGTATCCAACTACGAATGTTAAATGACCTTTTCCCTGAAACGTAAGTGTTGATAAGTGTTCTAATAAGGGTTCTAGTGTTCTAAGAAGTGTTCTACTGTTCTAATAAGCTCCTAACCCTTCTTTTCCACTCCTCCACTCATGCCCGTCCGTGACATCAACGACAATCATTAAGCATATGCAGTGGACACGC